>NC_092280.1:30762430-30817430 GCF_036320965.1 Panulirus ornatus
TGGCGAATGGTAAGAAAAAAAAAAAAAAAAAAAAAAAAATATATATATATATATATATATATATATTTATATATATATATATATATATATATATATATATATATATATATATATATATTTCCAAGTCTTATATCTCATTCTTGTATCTTCCCTTACGATATGATTACGAATTCTGGTTTAAATCACCTGATTATGTAAAGCTTAATGTAGTATGTCACTAGGTAAGGTTATATTGCCTGAACACATTATTAAGGTGGGTCTCGCGCCATGTACTGCCCTCCGCCAGGGTACTACGGTCAACTGAACCACCTCATCACTTGCGTGAACCGTTGTGACTGTCATTAGCGATGTACTCACACATGATTACTGCTTGAACTAAACCATTAATAAGAACTGTATCCCACTGGGTAGTGCACAATGCGTCCCACTGTAAAGAATCGTTCGCTGGCAGGACCAAGTGTCAGAGGTCGCGGTCATGCCGCATGCGGGCCTCACCGCGTCAACTTGTACCACTTAACAATACTTTGTAATGTACTCAGCTGCTGTGTGCAAATATATGCGATTATCTTACCTTTAGTTGGCTTTTGGGCACGACACCTGTCTTTTGGTGATCAAGGGCGTCGAAAGCGAACCAAAGACTGTTAGCGACCAGCTGGCCCAGGGTCGCCATGACGGGCCGACCGGCAGCAAGTGAACATCATCTACAGCCACACTCACCCTCAACGCCACCCACCCACATACCACACACTTTCTTTATGTCAATTTCTTTTATTCTAACCTAATAAATAAATGTATAAGCAATAAACATACATTTTATACACAAAAACATAAAAGAACTCTCTTCCATCTTATAAGAACAATGAATAATACAAGGAAATAGAAATCTACATATATTGCAGCCTTTCCAGCGACACCTGGAATCTTGCCTGCCCACAAACAAACACCTTCAAGATTTGCTGTCACTTGTCAACTTGCATCTCCCGAGGAAATGTATTAATAAAAACAGAAACTCAGTACGTTCTAGTAAAGTTTGATATATACATCAATGGAAACTAACGTACCAATGAGTGTTTTTATCCAGACGAAAGTATTTGACACAATTTTCATTGTGCGAGAAGTGTTGGGCATCTGTTCATACCTTCCCTAACCTGCTTCACTCCGGCCACCTGTGTCAATTAGCGTCCATCTTAACTGCCCACGGCTACTTACACCCACTACACAACATGCAAACCCCCTTGCACGCACACATACCAAGCCTTTGATGATTTAAAGTTGACTGAGCTCACATGTGAGCCTGTGTCACACGTCACTAATGCCGATGGTCGGGCATCTGCCCTTCCCTTCCTCCACCTCCTCAATCCGCCCCCATTTCATTATTCTAAGTCGTGAAATTCTTGAGGAAAGTATCTTAAAAACCAGTTGCTCTCCTTCACGTCCATAATACATGGGCTGGCTATAAGTCAATTCACTCTAAATCATAAATGAGGCTATAATATAGAGCAGGTGTATGATGAGATCACACTCGCCTCCAGTGAAGGAAACGGGTTTCCTGGTGCAGCACGAGTAATGCGTCGTACAACAAAATCCCGTCCGAGTTTTCCCTCGTTATGTCGTCACAGCCACACTGACGCCAGCCACATACCTACATAACCTTCCTTACCTGTGCAGTTGGTGCCCAACCCGCCGTTTTCTGTGGCTTATTTAGCGTGTCGTGACTGCCTGAAGGATCAACCAACAAGGAGTTATCTCCTCCTGTACCTCGTCCAGTATTGTTCATAATGGCACTAAGATCGTTTCTACAATTAAATTTAACGAAATAAACGTTTAAAGTCACGAGAGAAAAGTCATTCCTTACCGAGTTATCGAAGGACGACCAATTCAAAAATTACGTTGCAAAAACATTGATTTGTCAAATGTCAGGCAAATAATATAAAAAAGTTAACCTTTTGCTGGCCGTCACACTGCATACCAAAGAAGAAAAGATTGCTAATCCTGACAAGAATAATCTGAGAGAACCTAACCTAACCTTCTCGTGTGTGGTCGTCTCTGTTTTCTGATGAAACGTCTACTTTACATTTCCAAAAAAAAAGCTTGCAAATCTACTTACCATATTCATAGTTACCATATTCATAGGTTTCCATTTAACTACTATCATTTTGACGTTACCCAATTAGGTTATAATTACTAGTTTTCATCGGTCACTCATATTTGTCAGAGCTTTAGAATTACGGCAACTGGTCTTGTGTGGATGACGGACATCTTGATGAGGTTACTACACTTAACCTGCTCTGCTGGTATCATCACACGATAATAATTAAACTCTACCAACTTCCCTAATTTAATTTCTATATGCATACGGAGCGACCGTGATCGGCCTACTATTGGGATGTAACTAGACAGCCTTAAATGGAATAATCTGGATTAGATTTTGATTACGAAGTGGTTATCTAGCCGACGTATATTGTAGCACACCTGGGTCAGATGGTGTCATACCCATGTTGTTTATTTTCCTTGCCTCACTTTATTATTGAATGACATGGAATGTTCTATTCAGTAACTCACCAGACGTTCATTAGTCTTTACTGAGGTGGATTAAGTTGGAGATGTGAGGCAAGGGCGCCGGGGATAGGTAATGTTGGACAGGTTTAATGCAACACTTTCTCTGCACCTCAATGCTGAGCATGATCTCAAAATGAGCGATAATAAATGTTTTCGCTTATCAGACATTCTTCTGTACAAAAATTGTAGGTAACAATGAAGAACATAAAGAAAATAAACACGAGCATGATACGTTATGAGTCAGTGGTAGCACCAACATATGTAACCCATACAATCACACAACATAACCTCACTAACAACCACTCAGGAAACACAAGTGACGTAAATACTTGTATCAGTCCCAGTTTATGAGTCAGTGGTAGCACCAACATATGTAACCCATACAATCACACAACATAACCTCACTAACAACCACTCAGGAAACACGTGAAGTAAATACTTGCATCAGTTCCCAGGTTAACATTAATCTTCTATGGCATTAGGGTGACAGATCCCTCATCTTCGCGTCCTCTACTGTAGTCCGGCCGTTTAACTCTGCTCTGGTAATTACTACAAACTTGTCTTTTAAACTCAATATAAATGTAACTTAAATCTGAAGATAAAACAGTTAAATTTTGTGAATCTGCGATGTAGAGTCGCCGGCTGGTCGTGTTATGGCTGACAAATGACGTCACTACTCGCACCACACCTTTTCAAAAAGATAAAAGTATAAAAAGTGAAAAATTTCCCTAATATATATATATATATATATATATATATATATATATATATATATATATATATATATTCTTTTCAGTATTGAGCGCAGTTTATCGCATGAAGGTCTCAGCATTATGGGGGTGTATGCTGACTGTATAATCACCTGTCCTTAATCCAATACAGCTTTATTGTGTTGCTGCTTCCCACAGATTACACCCCCTGGCTGTATAATTACCTGTCCTTAAACCAATACAGCTTGTATTGTGTTGCTACTTCCCACAGATTGTAAGTGGTTATCCACAAAAGAACTGACTATTGTGATACACAATTCTTTCCTTGAACAGCAAAGGTAGAATCCCTTTTGTCTTTTTCTATTCCAATAACCTTTCTTTAAGAATTTGGTCCACAAATTCCTGAGGAGCTCAAATTGTTTTTGCATTCGTCTTCCACATATCAAAATCAACTTATTTTCCATCTGAGATGACCATACTTTGAGTATACTTTAGCCCATACCACGTCGACTGCTAAATCAAGAGAAATCATTGTTGGTATAATTGGTTATTAGTTTCATAAAATGATATTCACCAAGACTCCAATATTTGTATTCTAGGCTACTGATTTTTCTGTGCCTCCAGAGAGTTACATTTTGAAGAAATCAAAATAGTATGCTTTCATAAACATTTAGTGATGGATAATGTGTTGGGTCTTCCTCTGATGGCTACACGCACAGCAATCATGGCTGTTTATCAAGGATGTTCGGACTACATCATAGTATGGCACACACACAGCAATCATGGCTGTTTATCAAGGATGTTCGGACTACATCATATTATGGCACACACACAGCAATCATGGCTGTTTATCAAGGATGTTCGGACTACATCATATTATCTATATTTATTTACTCTCTCCAGATAATGTTACAGTGCGCTTGAAAGCATATCCTCTATCTATTGTCTCCTTAAGAAATGAATTTAATTAGAGTCATTTGTTTTACTGTAAGATAATGGTGGGAAGGTGCTTCGTAAAATTATAGAGTATTGGATTTTTTCAAGTATGAAAGAGAAATATATACAAGAGAGATGTTCTATAAGGTACACTTCCTCACTATCAAGTATGAAGCCCTATGTCAATTCACATATGTACAAACCCTGTGTACCAGGAATCTACCACCCAACTGTTTATGAATATAATGAAACAGGTTGTGGCATGGTATTTATGGGAAAACGAAGCAAAAAAAAACTGTCTTTTGTTTAAGGTTCATATGGGGGTAAATGAAATTCTCCTAATGAGGTGATTATGTGTCAGCCCTAAGGATACACCCTTAGTTAATCATAAAGGGGTAGGTATAAGCTACATCATGAATGGTGCAAAGCCCATAAGTAATGGCTAAAGACATATGTACACAAAGACATAGGTACACATAAACTATCCAATGTACTCATATCAGTTTTGGATGGATAATCAATTCTATGAAAGCTGGTCATGAATCCTTACCTAAATGGATCAACAATGCACCATGGGAAACAAAAAATGCTGCCATGTAGGGGTTCCCCTTCATGGACACCGTACTTCACTGTACAATGGTGGAATAAAGACATTCCCTTAGTATCTCAAAATGCAAGAGAGATTGTCTCTGGTCTTTTGGGGTATAATGCTAAATTCAAATCTTGCACATTAAAACTGATTTACAGTATTGTGATATTACATATAATTTTGATCCAATTCTGATTCATATATTCAAATAAAAAAAGCTACTTGTTAAAAAAGCCACATACATTTCAGTCACTGTATTGTCTACAAATTTACACAATAAAGTTCTTTGAAGCAGTGTTTGGGTTTAATAAGAAAATTTTCATTTCCATGATGACTAAAATTTGCAAAAACAGTTCTTGAAATTATGACTTGCTGCATGTGAAGTACTAATGGAAGATATCCTCGGAAAGTGAAGTTCTGTTAATTATTCAATTTAAAGGAATTATCAATTTGGCATACTAAGGATGACTGCCAGTTATCACAACTGTCATCAAGCCTCATTATATGACATGAATAAAAAACTGCCAAACAGGGAGAAAAAGGTCAACATAAACAAATAATTCACTTGAAGTCTATTTTTCAGTTAGTTGAAACTGACACAAAATAATCATGAAAGCCATAGTATCGCATAAAAATGTGTGTGATTATTTTTTGTGTGTTACAAGTAGAAAGTTTTATACTCATGCTTCCCTGTCTCTTTACCTTTATGTATACATACCATGTGTTAACTCATATGGTTGTAAAAAAAAACACACACACACACATGCCAGTTTACACCATGTCAATTAACTGACCAGCCCTGATGGGAAATATACACTCGGGTTGGGTGTTGGCATGCTGTTGCACTCATGAGAGAGAGAGAGTATTTGTGTTACTAGACTCTGTTTACTTGAGGTGAGACCATGAGTGAAAAGTGAAAAGTTATCTTTTGATGTGCCCGTATCACTGGGAGTACAATCTCATGAAAGAAATTCTCATTCCAAAATAGTCCACATCTCCCTCTTAGTGGAAGTAGTGCAGCTTTAGGCTGCAGAAGAATCTGGAGAGAGGTCCTGGGTTACATCAGACCTCATTATAAAGAGGTCCTAAGGTAATATATATATATATATATATATATATATATATATATATATATATATATATATATTATCCCTGGGGATAGGGGATTAAGAATACTTCCCACGTATTCCCTGCGTGTCGTAGAAGGCGACTAAAAGGGGAGGGAGCGGGGGGCTGGAAATCCTCCCTCATTTTTTTTTTTTTAATTTTCCAAAAGAAGGAACAGAGGGGGCCAGGTGAGGATATTCCAAAAAAAGGCCCAGTCCTCTGTTCTTAACGCTACCTTGCTAACGTGGGAAATGGCGAATAGTTTAAAAGAAAAGAAAGAAATATATATATATTTTTTTTTCATACATATTCACCATTTCCCGCATTAGCAAGGTAGCATTTAGAACAGAGGACTGAGCCTCAGGGGAATATCTTAACTTGGCTCCCTTCTCTGTTCCTTATTTTGGAACATTAGTTACCAGACTCTGCCTGCTTGAGGTTACACAAAGCTAAGCTAGAATGTTTTCCTTGCCGAAGGATTACTCATTTATTCTTGTTGCTACCTTGCTCACTTAGGAAACAGTAAACATGTATGAAAGAAAGAATATGATTTCTACTTTTTCATACCTGTTCGTCATTTCCTGTGTAGCAAATTAGTGCCAGCAACAGATGAAGAAAAACCTTACTAACTCACATCCACTCTCCTCCAGCTGTCTTATGTAATGCATTAAAACCACAGCCCCCTATCCACCAGGCCCCACAGGCCTTTCCGTGACTTCCACCAGCAGCTTTAGATGCCCTGGTTCAGTCTACTGATAGCATGTCACTCCCTGTATACCACATTGCTCAAATTTGCTGAATCCTTTGCATGCCTTTCACCGTCCAGCATGTTCTGGCCCAGAACACTCAAAATCTTATCCACTCCATCCTCTCATTTCCAATTTGGTCTGTTTCCCCCTTCTCCTTGACCACTCCATTCTAACACATATATCCTTTTTGTCAACTTCTCCTCATTCAATATCTCCATATGTCCAAACAATTTCACCACACACTCTTCAGCTCTCTCAATCATACTTTTCTAATTACCACACCTCTTTCGTACACTATCATTAATTACTTGCTCAAATCCCCTCACACCTCATAATGTTTTCAGACATCATTTCCAACACATTCATCCTCTTCTGCATTCTCATCTACAGCCCATGCTTCACAATGATACATCACCAAAGGGACTACTATACCATCAAGCATAAACATGTTTGCCTACACTGACAGTGACCTATCTTTCCACACATTCCTCAATGTGCCCAGATCCTTCACATAAAACCCATCCTGTGGCTCACTTCAGCTTCCATGCTTCAATTTGCTGCCATGCCCAATGCCAGGTATCTTAAACACTCATCTTCCTCCAAGTTCTCTCCATTCAAACTCAAACTCAAAATAACCTGTCTCTCCTGAAAACCTAATAACCTTGCTTTTAATCACATTTACTCTCAATTTTCTCCTTTCAGACATTCCCCTAAACTCAGAAACCACCTTCTGTAATTTCTCATTCAAATCTGACACCAGTACTGTCAACAGCAGAGTAAGTGACTAAACCGCCTCCCTCTAAAAACCAACCCACCCCCATTCCTGACAGACAACTGACCTGTCCCTCTTCAAAATCTTGCATTTAACTTCACCACCCATACATAGATAAATTTATCAGCCATGGAGACATCACACATCCCTGCCACAGACCCACATTCACCTAGAATCACTTAAACCTCCCTTCATCCCATTTCTTACTGCTTCTAGTGGCTCTCTTTCCACACCTTATATTTGTAACAGCCTCCACAAACATCTCTTTCAACCTTATTATATGCTTGCTTTCCCCATATCCATAAATGCCACATACAAATGCTTCTGTGTCTCTAAGTATTTTGCGCACACATTCTTCAAAGATAACACCCGATCGGATCACCCATCGATTACCTCTCCTGAAACTACAATGTTCCTCCCTAATCTGATGCTCTGTGCATGAAACCACCTTCTCAATCACCACTCTTTCATACAACTTACTAGGTACACTCATCAAACATATCTTTATAATTCAAACATTCACTTTTGCCACCTCTTGGTTCTATGCAATGGCACTATACAGGCATTCTGCCAATCCTCATGCACCTCACCATGTGCCATACATATACTGAAAATCTTAACTAACCAATCAATAATACAATCACTCCATACTTAACACATTCAACTGCAATCTCTACTCCAGCTCCTTGATGAGACCACTCCTTTCCATTCATTGATGAAAATCCAACTCCACTGAAGGTGGCCTCTCACTTGTGGCAGCATCTGGTAACACATATCTGTGTGTGTGTGTGTGTGTGTGTGTGTGTGTGTGCATGCTTGTATATGATACAATATTAATTTAAACCGTTCTGCGTTCTAAGAAAGGGTCCTAGTGTTTCCCAAGACCTCTTTCCAAGAGATGCTGTAGCTCTAAGGTTGCACTACTTGCAGTAGCAGAGAACTGATAGACTCCTTTAGTGTGAGTTTTTGACAAGACTGTACTTTCAGTCATACAGCTTTGTCCAAGGAGACTTTCCACTGGCGGTGTAACCTTGTGCTGATGGAGGTCGGTAACATCTGTGTATATATATAGGTATGTCTCTTCATAAAAATAACATCAGCCACTAATGGGAGTACCCTAATCGAATTCTTGAGGATCATCACTGTTAACCCAGTGATTAATATCCTGACAATTACAGAAGCAATATCTACTGCCCCTTCTACATTTCACAGAGAAGTGGTTTCTATAATACAAAGTAACATTACAATTTATGGCTAGCTTTTAGCACCAGTGCTAAAAGATTCAGTATTGTACAAACACAAGCTTAGCACATATGGAACACCATCTCCAATCAGAAAATTAGTAGAACTTTTTTTAATGTCAGAAATCTTGTGTAAAACAATGTATAATAAAAGTAGAAATGCAGAGTTGCCATATAGGTGACCTGCAAGTTACAGTAAACTTAAACTACTGGCCTGATCATTATATCAAGTGACAACTCATATTTTGAGTTACATATCTTAATCCAGTGGGTTTAGAATTATGCTGTTGTATAAATCAACCAGTTTACTATTCCACTGTCAAGATATGATAACACATATGCATGTCACAAGATTAAGAAACAGACATTACATGACGAGCACCACAACAACCATAGTTACACGGGGTCAGGGAGTGGGAATTATATTGCTTTGGTTGTGTCCCTATTTCTTATGCATCCTAGCAAAAAATACATTACAAGGCAAAGGATCAAGGAAACCAAAGCCTATCTTGAGATTTTTACACCCCAAGATACAATGATAAGAGGGTGTGATCTGGGAGGATGCTCCCATCCCATGTGTCATCCCCGAGGGTTATTCCATGGTTGGTCTCATTACAAGTAAGAACACACAGGCTGGTGTTCTTACCTCTAAGAGCTCAGCCATAGATTTGGCACCATTCACATCATATTTGACCAAATAAAAATGTGACTGAATGGTAACATTAGAAAAGATTTGCCGTACAAAGACAATTACATCCAAAATATTGTCATTTTTTTCTAATATCTTCACAGTGTGAAAAAATAGCATAGTTTCATGCAGGACATATACAGTTTACATGATAAGAGTAATATCATTGTAATTTATACATTAACATTTAATGACTTCATTTTAAATGTTTCACTATAACAATGTAACATTTCAAGACTTCATCATAAATGTTTCAATATAACACAGGAAAATTTACAAGGTTAACTGGGTACACTGAAAGAAGATATGGCAGACAGTATTATGAGAGTACTAATGATTTTAATCATGTTAGTGAAGTGGTGTAATAGCAAATGTCCAAATGATTTAACCTGCACCTGATTTTCCCATATATCAACTTAATTATGAAGGTCTATATCTAGTTATATCTCTTTATCAGTTCTCCAGCACAGAGTTAATATATATATATATATATATATATATATATATATATATATATATATATATATATATATATATATATATATATATGAAAGCATTCACCTTACTCTAATGTCACAGATTAAGCACAGAGAATTACAAAATACACACACTGCACCCAGTGGACGGCGAGCCATCTTGAGCACTTTCAAGACTGTCACCTGAACACAATTTCCAACAATAAGACTTTGGTTCTTATAGCCAAACTCCATGTCAAGACAGCTATGTTATCATAAATATGGAACATGAATCCATAATATCTACATTTGTTTTGTTTCCATCCCCTGAATTTCTAAAAAAAAATTCAGATACAGTGTCCAAATGCATCCATGACTGGATTCTTCAGTTTTCCAATATCAGCATGATAAATCTGTTCCTGGCATGTAAATAGTGTCAGTTACATGATAACACATGCAGCACCGCAGCAGAGTGGCAGACACACAGGCACCATGGCCACACCTCCTTTTGTCTCAGATGATGAGGAACTCTCCTTGTAACCTGAAGCACGCTCCATTCTCCACTTAGCTTTCCCTCGACGATGTCCCTCCTTCAGTGTCATAGTCTGCCAAGAAATGCATCATGAATACCTTACCTGTGCCACATGTAATATCTCTCCCTATACAAAACACAAGATAAATATTATAGTACAGAAGTTCTATGCATAATAATTACTTGTTTCTCACGTATTGAACTCTCCATATAGTTCTCAGTAAACTCTATACATTTTTGCTTAATACCACATAAACTCTCCATATATGTATATAACACTAACATGCATAGTTTCATGGAAGAGCTCATGTCCTGGAGGGTAATACACAGGAGGGCCAGCTTTGTTTTTTGTCAGTTCACGCTTGCTTTCTGCCTCGGCTGCAGCTGCTGCTTTGGCATCAGCTTCTGCCCGGACTGAGACCTGAAGTATAAAAGAAAAACTTTCAACACAGTTCAAATATATTTCACTGCCATGTAATTTCACTATTATTCACTTAGTTATGCAACCCCTGAACTCCTTTTATAGAACTCCTACAACTTTAAAACTGCATTCCATGCAGGAGCATGGTAAGGTGGGCTACTTTGGGACAGTATGACCCTTGACAAGGCCGAACTCCTTTCCAACTGCTAATGATGATAAAGCTTAACTGACGATAAACTCTCGCTCAGTCTTACCACTTAAACGTAAAACCTGGGAACATCTATGGTTATATTCATAATCACCACTGGACCAAATTCTAAGAAAGCTCTGGTGTTACCTGGGATCTCTTTCCAGCAGCTCCTGCAGCAAAAGACTGCATTAATTCCAGTAGCAAGGAAATGAGGACTCATTTGGAGTGAGAATTTATTTGAAAAGACTGTACTATCAATGATACAGTCATGTCAAAGATATCGTTTTACTGTCAGAGTAATGTTTAGCAGGTGGAGTCTGGGAACACCCCTATGATTATCATTACTATTATCATACTTAATTGCTGTTTCCCACATCAGCGAGGTAGCACCAGGAAACAGACGAAGAATGGCCCATCCACTCATACACATATATATACATACACGCCTATGCACGCACATATATATATATCAACCTATACACATGCACATACATATAGACATATACATATATACACATGTGCATTTTCATGCTGCTTGCCTTCATCCATTCCTGGCACTACCCCATCTCACAGGAAACAGCCTCACTACCCCCTGCTTCAGCAAGGCAGCGCCAAGAAAACAGGTAAAAAAGGCCACATTTGTTCACACTCAGTCTCTAGCTGTCATGTGTAATGCACCAAAACCACAGCTCCCTATCCATATCCAGTCCACTGACAGCATGTCGACCCTGGTATACCACATCGTTCCAATTTATTCTATTCCTTGCATGCCTCTCACCTTCCTGTATGTTCAGGCTTCGATCACTCATAATCTTTTCACTCCATCCTTCCACCTCCAATTTGGTCTCCCGCTTCTCCTTGCTCCCTCCACCTCTGACACATATATCCTCTTTGTCAATCTTTCCTCACTCATTCTCACCATATGTCCAAACCATTTCAACACACCCTGTTCTGCTCTCTCAACCACATACTTTTTATTTCCACACATCTCTCTTACCCTTTCATTACTTACTTGATCAAACCACCTCACACCACACACACACACACATATCATCATCATTATATTATTATTATCTTTTTATTGTAGTTAATCGCTGTTTCCCATGTCAGTGAGGTGGCACAAGGAAACAGATGAAGAATGGCCCAACTACTCATGTACACATTTTTTTTTTTTTTTTTTTTTTTTTTTATACTTTGTCGCTGTCTCCCGCGTTTGCGAGGTAGCGCAAGGAAACAGACGAAAGAAATGGCCCAACCCCCCCCCCATACACATGTATATACATACGTCCACACACGCAAATATACATACCTACACAGCTTTCCATGGTTTACCCCAGACGCTTCACATGCCCTGCTTCAATCCACTGACAGCACGTCAACCCCGGTATACCACATCGCTCCAATTCACTCTATTCCTTGCCCTCCTTTCACCCTCCTGCATGTTCAGGCCCCGATCACACAAAATCTTTTTCACTCCATCTTTCCACCTCCAATTTGGTCTCCCTCTTCTCCTTGTTCCCTCCACCTCCGACACATATATCCTCTTGGTCAATCTTTCCTCACTCATCCTCTCCATGTGCCCAAACCACTTCAAAACACCCTCTTCTGCTCTCTCAACCACGCTCTTTTTATTTCCACACATCTCTCTTACCCTTACGTTACTCACTCGATCAAACCACCTCACACCACACATTGTCCTCAAACATCTCATTTCCAGCACATCCATCCTCCTGCGCACAACTCTATCCATAGCCCACGCCTCGCAACCATACAACATTGTTGGAACCACTATTCCTTCAAACATACCCATTTTTGCTTTCCGAGATAATGTTCTCGACTTCCACACATTCTTCAAGGCCCCCAGGATTTTCGCCCCTTCCCCCACCCTATGATCCACTTCCGCTTCCATGGTTCCATCCGCTGCCAGATCCACTCCCAGATATCTAAAACACTTCACTTCCTCCAGTTTTTCTCCATTCAAACTCACCTCCCATTTGACTTGACCCTCAACCCTACTGTACCTAATAACCTTGCTCTTATTCACATTTACTCTTAACTTTCTTCTTCCACACACTTTTCCAAACTCAGTCACCAGCTTCTGCAGTTTCATGTACACATATATATACATAAATACCCATACATGCACATATACAAACATACATTTCAGAGTATACATACATATACAAACACAGACATATACATATACACGCATGTACATATTCATACTTGCTGCCTTCATCAATTCCCATCACCATTCTGCCACACAGGAAACAGCATCCCCCCCTCCCCCCTCCAGCTAGGTAACACTATGTAAAGACAGAAAAAGGCCACATTTATTCACTCAGTCTCTGTTTTGTGTAATGCACCAAAACCACAGCTCCCTTTCCACAACCAGGCCTCACAGACCTTTCCATGGTTTACCCCAGACGCTTCACATGCCCTGGTTCAATCCAGTGACAGCACGTCGACCCCAGTACACCATATTGTTCCAATTCACTCTATTCCTTGCACGCCTTTCACTCTCCTGTATGTTCAGGCTCCGATTGCTCAAAATCTCTTTCAATCCATCCTTCCACCTCCAATTTGGCCTCCCAATTCTCCATGTTCCCTCACCTCTGACACATACGTCCTCTTTATCAATCTTTCCTCACTCATTCTCTCCATGTGTCCAAATCATTTCAACACACCCTGTTCTGCTCTCTCAACAAACTCTTTTTATTACCACACATCCCACTTACCCTTTCATTACTTATTTGATCAAACCACCTCACACCACATATTGTCCTCAAACATTTCACTTCCAAAACATCCAACCTCCTCCGCACGACCCTATCTATAGCCCATGCCTCGCAACCATATAACCACAATTCCTACAAACATACCTATTTTTCCTCTACAAGACAACGTTCTCGCCTTCCATACATTCTTCAACACTCCCAAATCCTTTTCATACATATTTGCCATTTCCCACGTTAGTGAGGTAGCGTTAAGAACAGAGGACTGAGCCTTTGAGAAAATCCTCACTTGACCCACATCTGTGTTCCCTCTTTAAGAAAAATAAAAACTGGAGGGGAGGATTTCCAGCCCCCTGCTCCCTCTCCTTTTAGTTGCCTTCTACTTCACGCAGGGAATATGGGAGAAGTATTCTTTCTCCCCTATCCCCAGGGATAATATATATACAGCATCTACGCGATGGCTTTGATTAGGGCCTCAGCTACCTATGCCATCTCAGCTAAAAAAAAAAATATTAGATTTGACAGTGAGGAGAGACAGATTATTTGATGTGTGAGTTTGAATGAAGAACTTGGAGCAGATTATTTAAATAAGATGTGTGAGTTTGAATGAAGAACTTGAAGAAAGTGGAGTGTTTTAGATGCCTGGGAGTGGATATGAATGAAACCATAGGAGATACGCACACTAAGGAATGTGTGGAAAGAGAAGTCAATGTCACTGAGGGCAAAGATGGGTATGTTTGCTAGTAAGTAGTCCTGTCTGTGGTGTATGGATGTGAAGCATGGGCCTTCAGCAAAAATGTAAAGTAGGTGAAAGTGTTGAAAATAAAATATTTGAGGACAATATCTGATGTGAGGCGAGTGGAAGGATGAAATAAAAGATACTTTGAAGGTTAGGGGCCTGAACATACTGAAGGATGTGAGGTGTAATTAGACTGATGTGGTATGCAAAGGGATATGTGCAGTCAATGGACTGAACCAAGGCATATGAAGCAGCTGAGGAAAACCACAAAAAGGTTTGCGGGGTCTGTTTGTGGATAGGGGCCGTGGATTCTATGCATTACACTTGACAACTAGGGAATGGATTGGAGGAAATGAGGCATTTTCTTCCCATGTTCCTGGTGCTACCTTCCTAATGCGGGAAAAGGCAAACAAGTATGAGAGAAAAAATACCCTACCTTTCCTCATTTAACCAGGAGTCCTCTCTACCCTTATGAAGTTCCTGCACCAATCAAGATGGCCACATCCACCAGTCAAGACCACACATCATAAAGTGTTGTGATGTGCATGTATCTATGTGCAGAAAGTGCAGGGCAATTGAGTGGTAAGTATTCAGAGTCTTCTTTATGGTAGCTATGTCATGGGCATGAAGGTCTTGGGATGTGCTGAAACAGTCTTTGTAGTGTTGTAGTGATGGATGATGTTCAAAGCATAAGCAGGAAAGTGGGAATAGTTTTAGTCTAGGGATTGCAATTTTTGATGGTTGTAATGTCTGGTGGGATGGAGTTTAAGACTAAGGTGGGAAGATGTCTGTATAGTTCCTGTTGGGTTATTTCAGAGTGCATGTGTTTTGTCAGTGTTATATTTGTTGTGGATAAGGGATTTGTAAGAGCAGGTTCCTGAAGTTTGAGGCAGGGGTAATTTTTTTTTTCTACTTGGGGGGTTGGTGGTTAGTTACAGAGAGGTTAATATGGGCATTAAGTTACCCATGCTGTCTTAGCGCTTAAAAATTAGGAGATGGTTAACAACCAAAATACTGAAAAGGTTCTGCTTGGACACTGCTATTACAGTAAGAGAAAGATGCACATGGTATACATACATATGTAATTAGGTAAGTAGAATACAGATCATCGTCTTAAAGGAAAATAGTATGAAGGGATGGCTGCAACTTATGATGGTACCACAAACATTGGTGAAGACTATGCATTGTCTACAAACCTGAGCATTGTGTGGCAAAAGTGGCTCATGGTCAGTGGGATCTCGATGCGGAGAGTGGCTTGGGGTAGTTGGACCATCCTGAGGAAACGATGCTAAAGGTTATCTTTGTTTGCATTTTTTTTCATATATATGAGTTCACTGTTTGTTCCAGTCAAGCACTGTGTATGGTTCTATATGATTTCAGTCCGGTATAAACTTTTAGCCAACATGAATAAATGGCTTAAAGGAAAATCTTATGCTGTTGATAAATGTAAGCAAATATTTATATGTTTCATATTTTACTTAAAAATATACATAAATACATCACATAAACTATAAAATCAAAATAAATGCATTATATAAACTACTTCATCTATCTTAATAATTTCACATTATATTACTTTTTAAAAAGAACAAGGCAAAGCTTGTTAGAAACAACATCTGAATAAGCTTATATATCACAGCATGATTAAATAATTTCTTCTGTTTATTCCACAATAATATTAATATGTCTAGCTCACAACATGCAACACAATTAATAAATAAATAATCTCACATATTAAGTATATGGGACCTCTGCTACCTTCCTGGTTGATATCTAGCTTTGCATATACTGTATGATGTAGTTACTTAACATTAGAGGCAGATTCATGGGGATAATGTCTTCTTAAAATAAAGAATCAATTGTTTCTTTGCTGTTGCTAGAAAGCCACTCTACAACTGATAAAAATTTACTTTTCACGAAATCAGAAACTATAGCAATCCTATTTTGTCTTAAATTCAGGAAGAGCTTCTATTTTTTAAATTCCCTTTAAGTTGATGTTGCAGTGAAATAATGCTTCTTTTACAGGCATGGACTGGTCAAAGAGGAAGCTAAAGATGACCAAAGTAGCTAAACACTTATATTTCTTGCACTCTAAGGATTCTGGGCACTGCTGATCATACAGTTCTTTAACAGATTATCAACTGCTTAACTTCTGAAACATGCTGAGACAGACAAGTTATACTGCTGACAGTCTGCTGCTGAAATGTCCCACTTGTCTAGTATGATGACATCTTGGTAAACCATACAAGTAACAATGTGTATTCATAATCACTCTCATCTTTTTCTTGTTATAAAGAAGTAAAACTAATGCTTGAAAAAGATTAGTAAGACTAATTAAACAGCTGCTTGTAACCTAAATTATTAACATTTGTAGGCATTTCTATGAGAATAACTAAATTACTACGGCAAATTCTGTGAGCAGGTTGATGTGCAGCCAGTCTAATTACAGATATTATATGTTGCGATTATTACCTTGTTGTTCCATGGAATAGGGGAATGCTTTTGCAAGCTAATTTCATTTTCAAATCTTGCAATGTAAAGCTGCAAAGGGGGAAAACACAGTAAGTTAAAAGCTTTCAGCAGATGCATTCAATGGGGAAACTTTTGTCAGCTGATGAGGATCAAGGAATTATCTAATTTCTTAAGTAAGTTTGCATAATAAATCTCACCTCAGAATCAGAGAAGGAGTTCATGAGATCATCTACTCGACGAGGGATCTTATTGTCTCCAGATGACCGTATGGGTGAAGTGTCCGGGAAAGGAAGGGTCTCATGCTTTGGTCTTCTTACACGATCCAGTGAATCTGAGTGTGATGATCTTGTAACATGTGTTACATATGTCACATGTTGAGGTACATTACTCCCTGGGCTGTGTGGTTCTGGAGACACTGACCGACCACGGCTGGGATATGGCGTGGAAGTGACAGGAGGTACATCACTAGAACCATCAGGAACATTAGGTCCATCTGGGTAACCTCCTGAATGGGTAGTGTGAGTGGTTGTTGTTTTGTTGATGGTGATGGATATGGAACCAGGATGGCCTGGATGCCCAGGCTGAGTAGGTTCAGCAGGTCCATTTGGGATGCTTAAGCCACCAGGACCACCAGGAGAACTTATGCCACTTGGAACAATGGGGCTTCCTGGACCATTAGAACTTTCTGGTCCATGTGGTTTGCTTGGATAATGGTCATCAGCAGGGAGAAGAGGACCATCAGGGCCTCCTGGACTATGTGGGCTCTGAGGGCCATATGGTTCATCATGTCCTGGAGGCCCACCTGGATAACCCACTGAGGAAGTGTCGTGCTTAACAGTGGAGGAAGTGGAGCGAGTACTGGAAGAGACTGAATGAACATTGTAATTGATAAGAGTGGAAGGTTGACCTGGCAGAGTGGGTTGACCAGTTGGACTAAGCTGACCCGGTTGAGTGGGCTGACCAGGTTGACCAGGGTGACCTTGACTGGGCTCACCAGGTAGACCTGGTTGACTTGGTTGACCAGGTTGACCAGGTAAACCAGGCTGGCTGGGTTGACTGGGCTGACTGGATTGACCTGGGTGACTTGAATGAGTGGAGGTGTGGCTTTGCTGAACAATATGAGTGTGATGAGAAGACTGAGGTGGGTGCTGAGTGGCTGGTGCCATTTGTAGGGCTGGTGGTGAGGAAGAGATAATTCCTCCTGGGGGTGGTGGTGCCCCTTCTGGTAGTGGCTGTCCAGGCTGTATTGTGTAATGATAAGAGTAGTGGTAGATAATGGGCTGACCCTGTAGTTGTCCAGAAGGTGTGGGTGATGGAGCTCCCTCACTTGGTGGCACAGACTGGGGGCCAGGCACATTTACATAATTCAAAGGTGGCAGTGGCTGAACTCCTGTTCCACCAGTATTTCCATAAGTATAGATGTAAGCTACACCTGGCTCTCGTGGGGACAACTGTGGTGGTGTCGCCAATGGAATTGGTTCTTTCCAGGATTGTCCTCCAGGGGATAACTGTAATAGGTGGATAATCAGCAAGTCAGATGTTTGTGAAGCATATACTAAAAAAAAAGTTACTGACATTACTGCACAAAGTTGCAGTGATGAGAAGCATCTTTGCACTGTATCATCCTACAAGAATTCAAAAAGATATATATCATACAGTACTTCCTCACATTTCTATGGTAACATTTTATTTCACCACTGAATAAGAACATTATGCAAATGCTAAGAAAAAAATCACACTATTGACAAGCAACAAGCAGAGGTAACTTTAGCTGAAAAGGGTGAAAAGTACTAAAGTACAATAGTAAATTAATAAGGGTGGGCACAATTATGAAAAGTTGGATCCTAATCTAGCCCACAAGTATCAACTGCATGCAGTTTACAGTGAGAAGATATACAGACTCTACATTAGAAACTAGGCTTAGAGTAACTTAAAGAAAAAGATGTTTCTTTAAGTAAATAATATAGTGGGTAACACATGAATATGGGCTCAGGCCCCATGCTTGGTACCAGCTGTTCTGTCAGCAACCAGGGGCCTGAATTGTGCTGGTGCCTAACAGACAGCAGTAGAGGAATCCAGACAGGATCTGCTCTTAGCTGTCACTCACGTTGGGAACGGTGCCAATGCCAGGCCAGTAAACTGCACACTGCAGCTGTGGCAGGCGGGGTGAGGATGGCCCACGCTGTAACAAGACAGTCGCCGCCTGCTGTGCATTCTGTACCAATAAGTGTAACAATCACTGCCATCAACACTAGTGGGTGTGGGCCCAAGGTATCCCCCTATCCTAACATCTGGCACACAAATGCTAAGGTTTGCAAAGGTCATGTCAGGTCAGGACTATGGGTGGCACTACTCAGATATTAATATCAAATAATTGGTGCAGTGAGTGTCAGATGATACTCAAATGCTAAATTTAGTCAAAGGCACTGAATATGATAATTTTAGTATTGATGAACCTAAAACGTAATTAGTTAACATGAAGGACATGAACTTGCAGTCAGTTGGTACGAAAAAACAAGAATTATGACAGCTTCTTATTCAGTAGCAATAGTTTAGTATGTGTAAAAATCTGCATCATTCACCGGAAAGTTTCTGGAAAATGTTAATAAACTGTACAACTGTATACTCATCAGAATTTTATGTGAACTCAAAGGAAGAATAATAATTGCAAAATAGCTGGCACAAACGGGACCATTCTCACAGAGCAAAACTTAGTTCCAGAAGAGAGCTACTTATCCGCTTCAAATACAATACTGCATGCACTTACAGGTACTTGGTTTCAAAATGGACTACCAATAAGTTTCAGAAGGAAATAGGGACTAACAGAACACTAAACTGTTTCTACTGAGAAAATTGAACTTTGTTAAAAGTTGTGGATGAAATCGCCATGCTTGCCCAAGGTATCACTACCAAGAGACTGGTTTCTCCTCAAAAACCTTCCACTGCTATCATTCCCTGTTGGAAATGCTCAAGACTGCTTTCATCCCTGATTGGGAACTGCTAATGCATGCCATATTTTCAAATTTCCTATCATATTCTAAATTCTTTATCATTATTACTATTGTTATACTTGATTGCTGTTTCCTGTGTCAGCAAGGTAGCGCCAGGAAACAGATGAAGAATGGCTCATCCACTCATATACATATAAATATATATATTTCTTTCTATCTTTCTTTCAAACTATTCGCCATTTCCCGTGTTAGCGAGGTAGTGTTAAGAACAGAGGACTGGGCCTTTGAGGGAATATCCTCACCTGGCCCCCTTCTCCGTTCCTTCTTTTGGAAAATTAAAAAAAAAAGTATGAAAAAATATTCCTTATGTAGTCCAGCATATATATTGTACATAAGTTGCAAGAGTTTTGGAAAGAGGGGCAAGTATGAAGTCTGTTGTGGATGAGGGAGCTTGGGAAGTGAGTCAGTTGTTGTTCGCTGATGATACAGCGCTGGTGGCTGATTCATGTGAGAAACTGAAACTGCAAAAGCTGGTGACTGAGTTTGGTAAAGTGTGTGAAAGAAGAAAGTTAAGAGTAAATGTGAATAAGTGCAAGGTTATTAGGTACAGTAGGGTTGAGGGTCAAGTCAATTGGAAGGTAAGTTTGAATGGAGAAAAACTGGAGGAAGTAAAGTGTTTTAGATATCTGGGAGTGGATCTGGCAGCAGATGGAACCATGGAAGCGGAAGTGAATCATAGGGTGGGGGAGGGGGCGAAAATCCTGGGAGCCTTGAAGAATGTGTGGAAGTCGAGAACATTATCTCGGAAAGCAAAAATGGGTATGTTTGAAGGAATAGTGGTTCCAACAATGGTGTATGGTTGCGAGGCGTGGGCTATGGATAGAGTTGTGCGCAGGAGGGTGGATGTGCTGGAAATGAGATGTTTGAGGACAATGTGTGGTGTGAGGTGGTTTGATCGAGTAAGTAATGTAAGGGTAAGAGAGATGTGTGGAAATAAAAAGAGCGTGGTTGAGAGAGCAGAAGAGGGTGTTTTGAAATGGTTTGGGCACATGGAGAGAATGAGTGAGGAAAGACTGACAAAGAGGATATATGTGTCGGAGGTGGAGGGAAGGAGGAGAAGTGGGAGACCAAATTGGAGGTGGAAAGATGGAGTGAAAAAGATTTTGTGTGATTGGGGCCTGAACATGCAGGAGGGTGAAAGGCGTGCAAGGAATAGAGTGAATTGGATCGATGTGGTATACCGGGGTTGACGTGCTGTCAGTGGATTGAATCAGGGCATGTGAAGCGTCTGGGGTAAACCATGGAAAGTTGTGTGGGGCCTGGATGTGGAAAGGGAGCAGTGGTTTCGGGCATTATTGTATGACAGCTAGAGACTGAGTGTGAATGAATGGGGCCTTTGTTGTCTTTTCCTAGTGCTACCTCGCACACATGAGGGGGGAGGGGGATGGTATTCCATGTGTGGCGAGGTGGCGATGGAAATGAATAAAGGCAGACAGTGTGAATTGTGTGCATGGGTATATTTGTATGTGTCTGTGTGTGTATATATATATGTGTACATTGAGATGTATAGGTATGTATATTTGCGTGTGTGGACGTGCATGTATATAAATTGTGTATGGGGGTGGGTTGGGCCATTTCTTTCGTCTGTTTCCTTGCGCTACCTCGCAAACGCGGGAGACAGCGACAAAGCAAAATAAATAATATAATAAATAAGTTGTTTTTTCATTTGATTGTTTAGATTTTCCTAAAATAACGTACAAAGGGGAAAGGGGAGCTGACAGTACTTTATGAATAGTATCACTGCAGTCCACTTGGTGGTCTGGCACATATTTTCAAACCCTATATCTTTCCTGTATTTCTGTTTTTCTCTTTTCCTATAATTGTTTTCCCTCAAATGCTTTTCTCCTCTAACTTTCCCATTACAGTACTCTACTCTTCCTTGTCTATACTTGCTGAGGTAACCCTATATTTATCAGATATCTTGAGTGCATTGTGGAAATTAGTGTAAGGTAATTCACTTAGCTAAGAACAAGTCAACGCGCCTAATTACTCGGCAATGTTTCAAGCACGGCTCTTAGGTCTTCACCAACTGAAGGTGAGTGTATGGTTGGCTGCTAAAATATCATGAAATAATGCTGTTCTTGCCACCTAACTTTAAATACATTACACATCTTATGGTCTTTTTCCATTCATCACTATACACATCCCATATATTCAATTCACAGATCTTTTCACATATACATATTTTCATATACACACACAGAACATTATTTATGTGAATGAATGAAAAAGTAACCTTATTTTCATCAAATAAATCATACAATAAGAATTGGTTCCTTTATCGTAAACTAACTAAAATAGTCTCCTTTGGAATTAAAAGTTCTCTGATGGGAGATATTGTACTCCCAATGATACAGTCTTACAAACCACCTACAATTAAATTATGGTAACACCTGGTAAGAGATGGAACCATACATCAACTGGTAATTTAAATGAGGGCAAGAATCATCAGTCCTCATGTAACAGAGGTGGGCAATTCAAAACAAAGGGTGGCTTCTGGAAGGCACATCGCAACATGTCAAATGGTTCTTTTGGAAGGTACATACAGTTTAAGGGTTAAAATGCTACTAATTTATCCCAAATTTGATCTATTTCTATACCATGATGAATAGGGAAGAATGCAGGCCTTCTTTCTAACAGATACAGGTACACCACCAAATTTCCAGCAACTGATGGTTCGGCACCTTTAGTCCATACAAAATTACGTGAGGGAACTTGAAATTATTGCGGCCACCAGACTAGTTTACTGGGCAACCACAGATGGCACTGTGTGTAGGGCGTGCACATCTACATTCTTTACACTGCAATTGTTGGTGGTGATACATCAATTCTAAGAGATTCTTAGCTTATTTTGCTTAAATTCAACCCTAGCTATGGCTTCTAAGACATATGAGAGTGTCAGTCGTGGTGTCAAAATATAAACACCAGTCCATATCGATCCAAGATAAAAGAGAACTGTTGAAAAAAATGGACCATGGTGTTTTGGTACTTAAGCTGTGTGACATATACAGTACTGGTTTATCAACTGTTTATGATATAAAGAAGTAAAGGGAAAAATATTGAAATTCTATGCAGACAGCAATTCCAAGAAGCAAATGATGATTAGAAAAATTATGAAAGATGGTAAGAGTACTGAGCACGATCGAGTGATGATGGATTGGTTTTGACAGCATTGGAGTGATGGAGTGGACTTGTCAGGTAGCATGATAATGGACCAGGATAAGTTGTTCAGTAAAGAACTTAAATCACAACATAAGCGTGACTATACTGAAAAATGGCTTCAAAGATTCAAGAAGTGTCATGGAATTTCCATGAATAACGTGAGCAGAGAAAAGCGGTTTGCAAACCACGAAGGACCTGCCAAGTATGTGGATGAATCTGTGAAACTTGTAGCTGAAGAGCACCTCAGTCCTGAGCAAGTGTATAATGCAGACAAAACTGCTTTATTCTGGTGATGCACACCCAGGAAAACACTTAACAACAGAAGACAAAGAAGATCCCACAGGATTCAAACAATCTCAGGACAGACTTACCATCTTAGGGTGCTCAAACATCTAATATTTGTTTAATTTACATTTCTAGCAATCCATGGTATACTTTAAGACACATGGGAGATGTATAATTAGTGGGTTAGAGGTGTGTTGATGAATTACTATTAAGTGACCATGGTTGGTCTGGCAAAATGGTTAATCCAGTAAGGCTTCGGAACCAAGAGTGCTGGAAAATCGGTGGTGTACCTGTACTGACAAAATGAATACTCACCTGTGAAAGGAGACAAAATATTAGTTTTTCTTCCAAAGGCTGACCCTTTGTACTTAAACACAATCCAGTATTAATTTGAGAAAAAAGTCCCAGTTTTCAATAATCTGGCATTTTCTTATGATTTACAATGTCTGATGAGCGGATAAATGACTCTCCAATGAACATCTACTTCCTACATCACTCTGTCAAAGTCCATGGAAATGCTAAAGTAGAAAATACCTGGTGACAGTTCTAATGCCTAAGAAGGTATATGAATGAATGAGATGAAGTAGAAGAGCAAGTATGTGGAAAAACATTACCTGTTGTGGGGAGGTTGGTCCTTTAGGAGAGGATAAGGTGGAGGTGGTGGTGGACACAGATGTGGACGTTTGATGCTGTTGGTGTTGGACCTGATGGCGGCGCCGTGACTCTTCCTCAATGCTCATCTACACAAAAGTAACACAAGTAAATTTACCAATCCACATATGGATAAATGCACAGGAATAATATATACGAATACGTAGAGTCAACATGATTCAAAACTCATAAATACTTTCCCTTGTCTTTTCTTTTTCCCTTTCATTTTTCTCTTTATATTTCAATTAAGGCCCAGCTTTGATGTGGACTTCTGTCCATGACTGGAGCCTTTAATAAAAAGATGAGAAAGAATAATACAAAAAAATTATTTGATGCACAGGAACAGGAAGAGTAAATGTTATGTATGTACAATCTCCACAAAAAAAAATCCAAAGATTACCTTTTAAAATAAGGCTTCTAATTCATCAGGTTTTATTTATGGAGCAAATCTTATTACTCACTTATAATGAGGATACTATACATCTGGCAGCATAATACAGTTTTCAAAATCAGCTGAACATGACTTGCCTCTTCGGTTACCCTGTATTATTGAGTGTGGAGGAATGCAACTTTTTGCTTGCTGTCTCTGTGTTTCATGAAATTTTCACTATTTCTGTTCTGACTATTATTTTTCCTCTACCATTAACTAACCATAAGTCCTAAGAAGTAGCCTAAGGAAGAAAATGCCTGCAATAAAACTTGAAAGCATGTTAATGTGCCTTCAAGTGAGGTTTCAAGAAGTCCTAGTAAGGCTGAGTCCACCATCCAGACAGCTGTTTCAGCTTCCTTCTAATGCAATCCGTTCTTAAAAACTGGGTCTGATTGATCTAGGAATACTACACCTCACACTTCATAAAACAAGACACAATTAGTGTTATGGGTATCTCAAGGGTGAGCCACTGTGAAGTCTGTTTCTTGCCCCATGCACAGGTATGCTTTGGAACTCTTTACCTTTTTATATTTCTCTAGCAACTACTACCTGCTCCTTTTTAGATGACAAGTTTTTCATTTTCTCTAAAGCTTCTGGATTAGACATTTTTCTTCTTACTTCTCCATCTCTTTAGCCTTTCTACTATTCCGTTTTAGGCCTGACCTCAAGGAGGACTTTTGTTTGTGGCTGGACATGCTGGAAATGAAATGACTGAGGACAGTGTGTAACATGAGGCTGGGACTAGAGGTGTAAAAGTACCTACCTGAGTTGAAGTCCTCTTCCATGAGTTGAAGCCCTCTTACATGGACAAAAATATATTCAACTAAAAGTGTAAGTGCCATTCCTAAAATGTACTCAGGTAAAAGTGACAGAGTACCTGCTTTATAAATAACTCAAATAGCAATAGTACAAAGCAGCATCTTTGAATTATTTCTGTTTTGCCAATAATACATAAAAACAAGTGCATAACTTTAATGAATGTTATTCTGAGTAAAACTTTTGACTCAGCTTCAGGAAAATATTATTTTCAAAACTCTTAAAATCAAGCCTTACTTTCTTTTGGCTTAATATTAATCCTGCAATACTGAAGAGTCGTTTACTGAGACAACTTACTAGGTGCTGGGCTCTTACTAAGTTTGGGAGGGTTACAATGCAATTCTGAAAGAGATAATCTCCAAAACTTAACTAAAAGTCAACTAGTGAAGGGAAAACATGAGGAGACATCATGTTATTTATTCAAATCCATAGGAACATATGAACTATATGCTAATGCTACAATGATGTACTGTTCACTTAAAATGAACATCTTATGTATGTTCACAACAAAAAGTGCCTTTATGTTGATCTCTCAATATTTTTGGACATATTTTCTCACACCATTTTTTATTCAATCAACCTTCCTCACAACAAAAATAACGTCCTTAAACATTTAAATTTCAACACATCCACCCTCTTTCATACTTTTTGATCTAGGGCCCATGACTCACATCCACATCACAACTTTAGAGCTACTAACCATCAAATGTACCCATCTTTGTCCTTACAGACAATGACCTTTCCCTAAGCACAGTCCTCAAAGCACCTTGGACCTTTGCCCTCCTCACCCACCCTATGGCTTACTTCAGCCCCCATATTTCTATTTGCTGCCATTTCCATGTCCAGGTATTAAATAAACCCACTTACTGACCTGTCTCTCTGCTCTTCTAAACTTAAAAGACTTTATTGTTATTCACATTAAATCTCAACTTTCTCATTCCACACACCCTTTAAACTCAGAAACCAGTTTTTGCAGTTTCTCACTCAAATCTGCCACCAGAGCAGTGTCATTTGCAAACAGCATCTGACTCACCTCTCCGGCTTTCCCACTTCAATAGACCAAAGACCTGTCCATCTCTCCAAGACCCACACAGTCACCTCCCTCATCATCCCATCTATAAACAGATCAAAGGTTACTGGTATTTTCTGTAATCATATCAAGGGGCAACTGTTGACTGTTTTATGTAGGGGCACTCAGCCTATGAGAGTGACAAAGTACATATATAGAGATGTAAGTCTCATCTGATAACTCAGTTTAATGCGCAATGGAAAAAATTAAATCAAAAAGGTACAGCAGGCAATCATATGTCAATCTATGCAAACATTGAGGAAGTTTGAAAGAAAGGCTGTAGCATTTGATCTATCCCCATGGGGATGAAGTTTGAGAAAATAACAACTGGTTGAGGTGCTCGAGTTTTTGCATTTAATAGTTAAAATGATTCTCAAAAATGTGATGCAAATACAAACTTCAAAGAAATAAATTTGTTCTCTTGAAAATGTCTTACAAATGAAAAGAATTATATTCATAACACTCAATGAAAGTTACTTTCCATCAATTTTCTTAATTTTTCCATTTCATAACCATAAATCATGTCCAATGATCTATTCTTCAGTAAATTTACTGAAAATTCTTAAATCTCAAGACACTAAACTAAATAAAACCTGATCTAAGAATTCTTTAATAACTTTCATTAACCACTAATTGGTTAAACTAAACCAGAGTGAAAAAGTAATCAGATACTTGATGAAATTTTTAACTCCGTAACTTCCTTATCATTACTGACCAAGTTACTCAAGTTCTTGATTTAAATGAAAAAGCAAAATTGTGTGGTATTTTTCTGAAGAAAACATTAAAATTAAAATCTGAAGCTGTCATGCAAAAAGTTATTTACATCAGTATATCATATAACTGCCTTATATGAAGCTTGCATAACTTGTTTATTCATTTACATCAATATAACATATAAGTGCCTTATATGAAGCTTGTATAAATTGTTTATTTACTTTATTTACATCAATATATCATATAAGTGCTTATATGAAGAAAGCAGAATATCTCATCAATGAAATGTAACTGACCGTGGGTGGATGACTGGAATCTTGGGTCTCATAGGTCTTCTCAAACCTGTTGCGCCACACAATTCGTCGCACCTCCCCACTCTTTGAATCGTCGATCAGCTCATCCTCACCACTGTGGGGGTAACAAAAGTGAGTAAATAAGTATGTAACCCATTCATGCATTTATATAATGAATCTTCTAACAATCATCCATGGCCTTCTCATATAAATATACATGTGCAGGTGCATATACACAAATGAACTGACAAACATGAATCGATTTGCTGATCATGTTAAATCTATTACAGAAATTTTTAATTATTATTGTGAAAATGTACAAAGAGAACTAAACTGACTTCAGCATTGGTTAGATGCACACTTAACGAATTCTAACTTAAAGAAATGTAAAGTAAAGACAATATGGTGAAATGAAGCCAGGTTATGAACATCATTCCGTTGGAAATAAATCAAAGAAATCACATATGAGATGGACTTGGGGGTTCACATATCACCCAGCCTGTTACTAGCAAACCACACTGAAAATGATAAATTTTGACATACAAGGATAAGAAGACATCTAAAAAGATATAAACCCTGTGCTAGACCCAACTTAGACTATGTGGCAACAATTTGGTCATCCAAACAAGAAGCAAATAAATCTGCAGTAAAGAATGAAAGGAGAGAAACTGAATGTTGTAACTGAAAAATTCTCAGCTGTCTTGAATTTTCCACATTGGAATATAAATGGAAAGGAAGAAATGACTTGGCCTTTCAGGTTCCTCCCTGAAAATGATATCGTACACATGATAAAGTTCTCTGAGGTATTGAGAAACCAATCAACTAAAGGGCAAAACAGGAAACTGAGCAAAAAAGGGAATTAGAAAAGAAGTGGGGATACACTACTATAATAACAAAGTGGTGTTCAACGTAAAAAGTAGAGTGAAGAAGTACAAAAACAGGAGATATTCAAGACATTGTTTGCTAGTAAGAAAGATTATGAGATATGATGGCCTTATAAGTGTATAACTTCCTCTCGGTATACATAAGTTATCACAAGTACAAAGTGACATGATGAGATGAACTTGCTAAATGCAAGTCTAGAAATAAATGAAAATAGAAGAATTGGTAGATACAGGCAAGACATTAAAGAAACACCACTGAGGATTACCTTTAATATAGCGACATGTAGCAAAGGGGTGCTTAAGCAAGCCAATAAACTTGAGGAAGGGAAGAGTTCAACAGACTGTTTGTCAGGACTGACAAGCCAAAAGAAGAGAGATAGACAGCCAAAAAGAGCAGATGAAAGGAAAAATTTTGAGAAACTGGATGAAGCAAGAGGTGGGAAAAACATTCCCATTTTTTGCTTAGGAAGGTCAGGATTAATAAGTACAAACAACACTCCCATTTTTAGCTCAGGGAGGTCAGGATTAGCAAATTGAGTGTGCCTCAAGCTAAAGATTTCATATATAAACAAAAACTTACTGGTGGTATATGGTATTTTTTTTTTTACATATTTGCCATTTTCCACGTTAGCAAGGTAGTGTCAAGAACAGAGGACTAAGTCTTAGAGGAAAAATCTTCTTTTGGCCTCCTTCTTTGTTCCTTCTTTTAGAAAAATAAAAATCAAAATTAAAAAAACAATCAGGGGAAGCAACACTGACATAATAGCAAGACAAAACTCACAAAAGATCTGGTCTGACCTAATCTGTCTAGACAGGTGAATGTTAGAAAAGATGGCAGGAAAAGATAAAGGAGATGGGGGCCTTGGTTCAACTAATATGGGAAACCATTACACTTCAGGAAATATTAGTAGATGGAAGTAGATGCTTAATGGGTAAAATTACCGCAGAAAACTAGTGCTATTAGTTTACAGTCCTGCAGGGAACTGCAGCAACCTAGAACAGTTGTAAACTGATAACAATGAAGGAGCAATTAAGGTGGTAAAGGAAGCAGCAAGAAACTCCCTCCTCTGAGATGATAAAGTCCTGATAATGGGGAATTTCATTTACACGGAAATAAAGTCATAAAATTTAGACTATCATGAAGATTGTGAGTAATGGAGACACAAATGCCTAAAGTGATGACAGAACTTCCTGCAACAGCATGTCACAAAGCATATGAGAACAAGGGGGTATGACATTTCATCTCTGCTCGACCTTGTCTTCAAGCAGAGTAACACGAAAAAAGTGAACATAATAAATATGATACACCACCTGCAAAGAGTGATTATACTCAGCTTGATTTTGACTATGTGGCTGAAAAGGAATCAAGAGGGAGATCAGAGAGGAAACAGGACTTAATGAGTAAATACAATCACGGCAACTACACAGAGATAACCAAATTTTTTTACAGTATAAACCAAAGTGAAGACCAGTGCTCGAGAAGGGTATATGAAATCTACAATGAGGGAATACCACTGGATGTGAACCAAGGGGGAAGACTGAAATGCCATAAAAAGGAGACCCTTGATACGTACTATGATGGAAATATTGATGATACTGTGGCCCGCCAATATAGACAGGATATGAGAAAGCAACAAACAAACATTGCATGCTAAGAAGGAAGAAGCAGAGAAACTGAAAAAAAAATTAGAGAATGCAAAAGACAATCAATAACTTTTCTTTAAATTCATCAGTAGCAACTTATGGGTTAAGAGTAGCTTATCATGGTAAGGGGTTTGGAAGCATGAACTATTAAGGATGGTGAGCAAATACATGAAAAGCTGAAAGCTATGTTTAAATGTTTTCAAGGTGGAAAACACTATTACCCAACATCTGCAAGACAGGATATGTAAGAAGTTTTGAAAGGTACAGAAACTGATGAAAATGACATGGCCAGGCTATTGAAACAACTCAACCTACATAAGGCTCATGGACCGGATAAAGTATCTCCATATAACGCAGTAGGAATATGTAAAGCCACTTGCAAGGCCAATAAAAACATCTTCAAGTCATTACAGGAACGTACAGTTCTAAAGGTGTGAAAGAGGTCAAATATTCCTATATCTAAAAAAAGTGATTGTGAAACTGGGATGAACTAGTACAGACTATTCTCCCTAAAGTGTGGTCTCCTAAGCATTGAAAAACATAATAAGAAACTGAATGGGTGATCACTTGCTACAGGAGAAATTAACTATGTGGGAGACAATGCACATTTAGGGAAAAAAGGACATGTATAATAATCTCTTGGATTTCTACTGACTGAGTGAGCTCTGTCTCATCATATCAAAGAGATGGAATGACAGATTGCAGACTGCATATTGCCAGAAAGCCTTTGACACTATGCCACATCTGAGGTTGATTAAGAAGGCAGATCTATAGACAGGATTAAATGAGAGGCCACTTTACCAGAAAGATCACTTTAGTGAAAAAGAACAAAGTATACAGGTCAGAGAAGCATAATTAAAATGGGCTGGGGCCACCAATGGTGTACTGTAGGGCTTAGTCTTGGACCCACTGGTGTTCTTAGCATTTGTATACGACTTGTTTGAAGGAATGGACTTTTATTTGAACATGTCTACATATGATGCCATTGTCATGAGAAACATAAAGAATAAAAATGTTTGCATCAGCTTACAGAAGGACTTAACAACCTTCAAGTTGGGCTAATGAATGAGTGACGATATCTAATACAAGTTCAAAATAATGTGAATGGGATAAAGTGAAAGGAGATCTTACTATAGTTACCATCTAGTTGGAAATATGGCAAATAAATCTACATGTCAAAGACACCAGGGGGTTAACAGTGTGACTAAACTGTCACCAGAGCTCCTCATCAGGAGAACTGAAGAAGAACTAAATGATCTGCTGCCAAATACTAGAAGTGATAACCTATTCACAATTTATATCACATCAAATCTGGATTATGCTTCTCAGGTCTGATCACCTTATGAAGAATTCAGATTTAACTGAGAGTGTCCAGAAAGGGGCGATTAAATTGGTGTTGGATTTAAGAAACAATGGGAGGATAAGGATCACAAGTTTTTCCAGCATGAAGTAGAGAAGAAAGGGGTGACAAAGTAACCTGAGGCCATGACAAGGAACAAGACAAGAAACTTGTTTGAAGGCACATGAAGAAGTACTAATTTACTGTTAGGGTGGTAGATGACTGGAACAGACTAAGCAATGAAACCATGAATGATAGTAGCATGCAAATATTTTAAAAGCTACTAGATGGTTAAAAAATCATAAAAGTGGGGCCTAAAAATGTGTAATTTACCTTTATATGATTAACTATTTGTACAGTTCAGGGTAAAAATATACATTCCTATCATATACTTTTATATATTTGCCCATAAAGTATCTTTTTAAGTGTTTGAAGATGGTTAGGGGGTATAATACGAGAAATCACTAAAAAGATATCAGAAAGTTAGTTTCCAAAACTAATAATTTATTACAGACCATGCACATATACTTACTCATACTTGTTGCTCTGTGTGGAGGCTGTGGTTGTACCATTGGTGAGGGTGGTGGTAGGGTCTTTACCTGTAGAAGAGTAATTCAATTCAATATAAAATGCCTAAGTCATATTATAAGAGCCATAAAAGTTCTGGGGTAATATGATCTTACTAGATTAAGCAGGGAAGATATTAGGCTATTTTTCCTCTTCAATTTCTTTGAATTAGAATATTATAAAACTTGCTCAAATAAATTCAGGGGTAATATGAGAGAAGTGGTAATATTACATTATTGGATTACTTTGAATAAATGCTAACTTTCTATGTATTTGTTAAGTAGCAAATCAACTGATAAATCCTGCAATTCAAAGGCAAAAGAAACACCAGAAAGCATGTATATCTAAAAATCACTTTTGATAAAGAGAAAAGTCATGCATGTATACACATGGGCAATTCCCAAGTTGAAAAGCATTCTTGACTGTGAGCCTTGTCCCTCAGTATGCAAGCTGGAAATGTCCAGTGACAGGTGGCATCCTTAAGCTGACCTCTCTGCTGTTAGTTATCATGTGATCAACTATTCAAAAGGTCATACCCAATACTGTCAAATTTGAATTTTCATGCTGGAAACTACTGCTAGAAAGGCTGGCAACTATCCTCTCAACAGGAGATGGAAATTCCCAAGACATGCAAGGTACAACATTCACACCCATCATGACACCAACTACACAGTGCATAAGGGACATAACATCTAAACTCAAACACTCACTCAGATACTTTTTCCAGTCATTTGTTGGTCTTCTACCTGATCTTCATATGTAACACTGTCGGGTAAATCATTATCCAAAAAGGAAAACAAAAATGAAGGTGAGGTATCTAGCAAAAATATAAAAAAAAAAAGTTGAAAGCAATAATAAATATAAGACTACAGACCTGGCACAAGTGAGTAGTCAGTACAAGGCAAACATATTAATGTTACATATAGGGAAAGGGAACTTCATAACAAACTGTTAACATCTTACTTTTGTGTAAAGAACACAGCAAATTGTGCATAATCTAGCTCATATCATTCCTCATTAGAGTTGATCAACAGCCTGTAATGTGAGCTTCTTATGGCATCTTGTTCAACAAATGTTTGACTGTTTTCATACAGAAGTACTTAGTTTTTCACAAAATTAAGCATTTTACACATCTACAATGCCATTCATGTGTATAAAGTATTCCATGAAATATCCTCAAAGGATGGAGAGGAACAACAATGATAAGTAAGAATGAGGAGGGAGAGGGGAATGAGACGACGAGCGGCAGCAGCAGGCAAAACTTCGGGCACGAACACCAAGAGGCAGGAGTAGCACTCCACACAATATGACTTACTCCGGTCTCCTTTCAGCACTTTCTGGTGTGATGCTTCGCAGTTCTCTGACTCGATGGTTCTCTTTGTGTGGATGACTTGTGAAGTATGAGATGTATTACTGGTTGAGAGGGAGCAGGCTTCAACTGTGGCCTGGGTGAGGGCCACAGCTGGATCTGCTGGTTCGGGAATGACAGACTGGACCACATCTTGTGTATCTTCTGTAAGTGCCTCACCTTCAAATGGAACTGCATCCGAGATATCTTCCATGAAAGTTGAATCTTCAACAGGGGCAACATCCTCTGTAGCAAAAACAGTATTTTCTACAGCAGACACATCCACAAAATTCATGTCTTCTACAGGAACTACATCTTCTGCAGGAGTTTCAACTTCCACGGAAGTGCCATCTTTTGCCGGAAGATCAGTTGCTTCACAATCTATCTGTATAGTTTGTGAAATCAAAGCTTCCTGAACCTCTGATGTAACATGTTTTTCCCTCTGTGACTCTTCCAGTGAGTACAGGAGGGAATCTAGCTCATTAATGTTCTTGCGCAGTCGTCCAAGGGTTGAGTAGTCTGAACTCATAGTAAGTGAAGTTTTCATGGTGTCAGTTTGGACAGACTCACTCTCGCTGGAGTCTGGCGCAGGCACATGTGTCCCATCCCCTCCTGCAGGGCCAGGGGTGCACAGGTCAGCTCACACTGTATCCTCACTGTGTCTATCATACCAGTTGCTTGGTCATTTCCATTCTTACTAAAATTCTGCTAGATTATCTATTTTGTGACTTACAGTAGAGATTCAGATGCCCCTGCTGCATAGCTAATCACATACATGAATAATATATTCAGGTTAAAGCTTAAATTCAGTTATCTTTATGCAGTTCTGTGTCATTGTTAAATGACTTATTGCATTATTAATATATACAAGCAATACAACATCTACACTAAATGATATTCATCCAGTGACATCTATGCTCTTTCCAAAAACCATTGCTAGATAACTAATAACTAAAGCCAATAAGAATATGCTAGAGTAATTGTGTTTCTGTTTCTCAAACCTCATAAAATACTAGTAAAAGCTAGTGACAGGCGTAGCCCATGGAAATAAGGAGACGTCCACAGGCAGCTTTAGGATTCTTTTAGATAGTGTAATTTTACACTTTTCTTCAGGTCAATGCATCTTCTCAAAGGTGGCACAAAAAATATTGCTAAAACTGTCCATGAAAACCAAGTGTTCTTCCCAAGCATCTGGACTGAAAAGATGCTCAATGATTTCCTAAGACAAGAACCACAATAATATTGGAATGAGTATAATGTCCCATTGGAGATGCATTGTTTTCTCACATAAACTTTACAAAAAAAAAAAAAGTTAAATTTTTTGTTATCAAATGTAACTTACATTAGGTTCCTCAAACATACATCATGCCTGCGGTTCTTACATTGCAATCAGCTCCTCTTGTAACACAAACATTATCGAAACATAATCCTCAAAGTTAATGAAGTCTTTAGAAAGTATTGTTTTTATCTTAGATGCAAAAGAAACTTTTATTTCCATTGTCTGCCCTCATATATCATGTAAATTCTAGTTTAAAAATCTGCCCTATATGTACTTTGGATGAACTTAAACTTATCATAGCATACTGGATTAATGTGAAACTGATAAGACAACTTGTCTGTAGCACATCCTGTCATACTCTAAAAAGTAAGTTTATGAATTAATAGGATGAAACTAATTGCTGTTAGGCATGCCAACTAATCAAACTTTTAATTGCTTGCACATTAATTGTAAAACACTATAGCTTTACAAAAGCATTCAATGGGATCACAACAGAAAGAGTTAAACTAATGCAACAAATGGCAGTGGAGAATCCATGTTTGCCATTTATCTTTTTTTGTTTTTTTTTGTTTAATTGAGATGCCATGGGCAACTGAATACTCTTATCAGGCCATGACATTAACACTATGTGTTTATATATATACTAACTTAAGCCAAGTATCTGGGCATTCATTACTCTATTTTCATGTGAATCTTAGGCTAATTCCTAAGGAAAGGTCAGAGGGAAATGCACAAGTTTGAGGTAGGAACATGGTGGGCCAGCATATGTGAGAAATCTCAAAGATCTTCAGTTTTCATGAATTCATTCTTTCCAACAGTTTTCTCTTCAGCCAGTCCTATAAAAATGAATTCTCTACATTACAAAACCTAGAGCTGTTTCACAATGATTCAGGTATGTGGCTAACAAAGATCCACCACAAATATATCATAAAAAATCAAGAAATTTCTACCAAAGCCTTAGATGTGAGAATGTCTGTCTGCAGTCCACAATAATATGCAGAACTGATGAGACGTATACTATAATAGCGTGAAGAAAAAAATAATTTGTCAACAGTAAGCCACAACATTCAATGAATCACACTGTCTTCAATGTCTTAAGTCCACAAAGAACCACTTCAAACATGCAACGTCAACCACCATAGACAGAGAGGTTAATGCACACTATACCAAATGTAGTAGCTGGATCTTAAAGCTTCTTGTCACAACTAAGTGAAAACAACTCTTTTCTTCCCAAAACACAATATACAAACCTTTACTTTCTCTTTAGAATCTGGCTTTTTCCCCCTTAAGTTTGTCTTTTCAGGAATGTTAGTATAACACCGTGATCCTCTTCCATTAGGAGATATTTGTGGCAGTTAAAAAGTGACAGGCATTTAGCAGTGACATCTGCAGGTGGTTTAATGTTAACTCATGAAATTCAGTTCAAGTGAATGCAGTGCTCAATATATATATATATATATATATATATATATATATATATATATATATATATATATATATATATATATATTATCCCTGGGGATAGGGGAGAAAGAATACTTCCCACGTATTCCCTGCGTGTCGTAGAAGGCGACTAAAAGGGGAGGGAGCGGGTGGCTGGAAATCCTCCCCTCTCGTTTTTTTTTTTTTTTTTTTTTTTTTTTTTTTTTAATTTTCCAAAAGAAGGAACAGAGAAGGGGGCCAGGTGAGGATATTCCCTCAAAGGCCCAGTCCTCTGTTCTTAACGCTACCTCGCTAATGCGGGAAATGGCGAATAGTATGAAAGAAAAAGAAAGAAATATATATATATATATATATATATATATTATCCCTGGGGATAGGGGAGAAAGAATACTTCCCACATATTCCCTGCGTGTCGTAGAAGGCGACTAAAAGGGGAGGGAGCGGGTGGCTGGAAATCCTCCCCTCTCGTTTTTTTTTTTTTTTTTCTTTTTTTTTCCCCAAAAGAAGGAACAGAGAAGGGGGCCAGGTGAGGATATTCCCTCTAAGGCCCAGTCCTCTGTTCTTAACGCTACCTCGCTAATGCGGGAAATGGCGAATAGTATGAAAGAAAGAAAGAAAATATATATATATATATATATATATATATATATATATATATATATATATATTCTTTTCTTTCTTTCATACTATTCGCCATTTCCCGCATTAGCGAGGTAGCGCTATGAACAGAGGACTGGGCCTTAGAGGGAATATCCTCACCTGGCCCCCTTCTCTGTTCCTTCTTTTGGAAAATTAAAAAAAAAACGAGAGGGGAGGATTTCCAGCCACCCGCTCCCTCCCCTTTTAGTCGCCTTCTACGACACGCAGGGAATATGTGGGAAGTATTCTTTCTCCCCTATCCCCAGGGATAATATATATATATATATATATATATATATATATATATATATATATATATATATATATATATATATATATATATATATTTTTTTTTTCATACTATTCGCCATTTCCCGCAATAGCAAGGTAGCGTTAAGAACAGAGGACTGGGCCTTTGAGGGAATATTCTCACCTGGCCCCCTCCTCTGTTTCCTCTTTTGGAAAACTAAAAAAAAAGAGAGGGGAGGATTTCCAGCCCCCCACTCCCTTCCCTTTTCGTCGCCTTCTACGACACGCAGGGAATATATATACGTTTTTTCATACATATTTGCCATTTCAAATGTTAGCTAGGTAGCATTGAGAACAAAGGACTGAGCATAAGAGATAAAATCCTTACTTGGCCCCCATCTCTGTTCCTTCTTTTGGAAAAGCAAAAACTGGAGGGTAGGATTTCTAGCCTTTCATTCCCTCCCCTTTTAGTCACCTTCTACAACACACAGGGAATATGAGGGGAGTATTCTTTCTCTCCTATCCCCAGGGATATTCATATATATATATATATATATATATATATGTATTTTTTTTTTTATACTTCGTCGCTGTCTCCCGCGTTTGCGAGGTAGCGCAAGGAAACAGACGAAAGAAATGGCCCAACCCCCCCCCCCTACACATGTATATACATACGTCCACACACGCAAATATACATACCTATATATATATAATGTTTGTTGAGTATTCCTGGTAAATTATATGGGAGGGTATTGATTGAGAGGGTGAAGGCATGTACAGAGCATCAGATTGGGGAAGAGCAGTGTGGTTTCAGAAGAGGTAGAGGATGTGTGGATCAGGTGTTTGCTTTGAAGAATGTATGTGAGAAATACTTAGAAAAGCAAATGGATTTGTAAGTAGCATTTATGGATCTGGAGAAGGCATATGATAGAGTTGACAGAGATGCTCTGTGGAAGGTATTAAGAATATATGGTGTGGGAGGCAAGTTGTTAGAAGCAGTGAAAAGTTTTTATCGAGGATGTAAGGCATGCGTACATGTAGGAAGAGAGGAAAGTGATTGGTTCTCAGTGAATGTAGGTTTGCGGCAGGGGTGTGTGATGTCTCCATGGTTGTTTAATTTGTTTATGGATGGGGTTGTTAGGGAGGTAAATGCAAGAGTTTTGGAAAGAGGGGCAAGTATGAAGTCTGTTGGGATGAGAGAGCTTGGGAAGTGAGTCAGTTGTTGTTCACTGATGATACAGCGCTGGTGGCTGATTCATGTGAGAAACTGCAGAAGCTGGTGACTGAGTTTGGTATAGTGTGTGAAAGAAGAAAGTTAAGAGTAAATGTGAATAAGAGCAAGGTTATTAGGTATAGTAGGGTTGAGGGTCAAGTCAATTGGGAGGTAAGTTTGAATGGAGAAAAACTGGAGGAAGTAAAGTGTTTTAGATATCTGGGAGTGGATCTGTCAGCGGATGGAACCATGGAAGCAGAGGTGGATCATAGGGTGGGGGAGGGGGCGAAAATTCTGGGAGCCTTGAAGAATGTGTGGAAGTCGAGAACATTATCTTGGAAAGCAAAAATGGGTATGTTTGAAGGAATAGTGGTTCCAACAATGTTGTATGGTTGTGAGGCGTGGGCTACGGATAGAGTTGTGCGCAGGAGGATGGATGTGCTGGAAATGAGATGTTTGAGGACAATATGTGGTGTGAGGTGGTTTGATCGTGTAAGTAACGTAAGGGTAAGAGAGATGTGTGGAAATAAAAAGAGCGTGGTTGAGAGAGCAGAAGAGGGTGTTTTGAAATGGTTTGGGCACATGGAGAGAATGAGTGAGGAAAGATTGACCAAGAGGATATATGTGTCGGAGGTGGAGGGAACGAGAAGTGGGAGACCAAATTGGAGGTGGAAAGATGGAGTGAAAAAGATTTTGTGTGATCGGGGCCTGAACATGTAGGAGGGTGAAAGGAGGGCAAGGAATAGAGCGAATTGGATCGATGTGGTATACCGGGGTTGACGTGCTGTCAGTGGATTGAATCAGGGCATGTGAAGCGTCTGGTGTAAACCATGGAAAGCTGTGTAGGTATGTATTTTGCGTGTGTGGACGTATGTATATACATGTGTATGGGGGTGGGTTGGGCCATTTCTTTCGTCTGTTTCCTTGCGCTACCTCGCAAACGCGGGAGACAGCGACAAAGCAAAAAAAAAATATATATATATAAATATATATATATATATATATATATATATATATATATATATATATATATATATATATATATATATATATATATATTTTTTTTTTTTTTTATACTTTGTCGCTGTCTCCCGCGTTTGCGAGGTAGCGCAAGGAAACAGACGAAAGAAATGGCCCAACCCCCCCCATACACATGTACATACACACGTCCACACACGCAAATATACACACCTACACAGCCTTCCATGGTTCACCCCAGACGCTTCACATGCCTTGATTCAATCCACTGACAGCACGTCAACCCCTGTATACCACATCGCTCCAATTCACTCTATTCCTTGCCCTCCTTTCACCCTCCTGCATGTTCAGGCCCCGATCACACAAAATCTTTTTCACTCCATCTTTCCACCTCCAATTTGGTCTCCCTCTTCTCCTCGTTCCCTCCACCTCCGACACATATATCCTCTTGGTCAATCTTTCCTCACTCATTCTCTCCATGTGCCCAAACCATTTCAAAACACCCTCTTCTGCTCTCTCAACCACGCTCTTTTTATTTCCACACATCTCTCTTACCCTCACGTTACTTACTCGATCAAACCACCTCACACCACACATTTTCCTCAAACATCTCATTTCCAGCACATCCATCCTCCTGCGCACATCTCTATCCATAGCCCACGCCTCGCAACCATACAACATTGTTGGAACCACTATTCCTTCAAACATACCCATTTTTGCTTTCCGAGATAATGTTCTCGACTTCCACACATTTTTCAAGGCTCCCAAAATTTTCGCCCCCTCCCCCACCCTATGATCCACTTCCGCTTCCATGGTTCCATCCGCTGACAGATCCACTCCCAGATATCTAAAACACTTCACTTCCTCCAGTTTTTCTCCATTCAAACTCACCTCCCAATTGACTTGACCCTCACCCCTACTGTACCTAATAACATTGCTCTTATTCACATTTACTCTTAACTTTCTTCTTCCACACACTTTACCAAACTCAGTCACCAGCTTCTGCAGTTTCTCACATGAATCAGCCACCAGCGCTGTATCATCAGCGAACAACAACTGACTCACTTCCCAAGCTCTCTCATCCCCAACAGACTTCATACTTGCCCCTCTTTCCAAAACTCTTGCATTTACCTCCCTAACAACCCCATCCATAAACAAATTAAACAACCATGGAGACATCACACACCCCTGCCGCAAACCTACATTCACTGAGAACCAATCACTTTCCTCTCTTCCTACACGTACACATGCCTTACATCCTCGATAAAAGCTTTTCACTGCTTCTAACAACTTGCCTCCCACACCATATATTCTTAATACCTTCCACAGAGCATCTCTATCAACTCTATCATATGCCTTCTCCAGATCCATAAATGCTACATACAAATCCATTTGCTTTTCTAAGTATTTCTCACATACATTCTTCAAAGCAAACACCTGATCCACACATTCTCTACCACTTCTGAAACCGCACTGCTCTTCCCCAATCTGATGCTCTGTACATGCCTTCACCCTCTCAATCAATACCCTCCCATATAATTTACCAGGAATACTCAACAAACTTATACCTCTGTAATTTGAGCACTCACTCTTATCCCCTTTGCCTTTGTACAATGGCACTATGCACGCATTCCGCCAATCCTCAGGCACCTCACCATGAGTCATACATACATTAAATAACCTTACCAACCAGTCAACAATACAGTCACCCCCTTTTTTAATAAATTCCACTGCAATACCATCCAAACCTGCCGCCTTGCCGGCTTTCATCTTCCGCAAAGCTTTTACTACCTCTTCTCTGTTTACCAAATCATTTTCCCTAACCCTCTCACTTTGCACACCACCTCAACCAAAACACCCTATATCTGCCACTCTGTCATCAGACACATTCAACAAACCTTCAAAATACTCATTCCATCTCCTTCTCACATCACCGCTACTTGTTATCACCTCCCCATTTACGCCCTTCACTGAAGTTCCCATTTGCTCCCTTGTCTTATGCACCCTATTTACCTCCTTCCAGAACATCTTTTTATTCTCCCTAAAATTTACTGATAGTCTCTCACCCCAACTCTCATTTGCCCTTTTTTTCACCTCTTGCACCTTTCTCTTGACCTCCTGTCTCTTTCTTTTATACTTCTCCCACTCAATTACATTTTTTCCCTGCAAAAATCGTCCAAATGCCTCTCTCTTCTCTTTCACTAATACTCTTACTTCTTCATCCCACCACTCACTACCCTTTCTAAACAGCCCACCTCCCACTCTTCTCATGCCACAAGCATCTTTTGCGCAATCCATCACTGATTCCCTAAATACATCCCATTCCTCCCCCACTCCCCTTACTTCCATTGTTCTCACCTTTTTCCATTCTGTACACAGTCTCTCCTGGTACTTCCCCACACAGGTCTCCTTCCCAAGCTCACTTACTCTCACCACCTTCTTCACCCCAACATTCACTCCTCTTTTCTGAAAACCCATACTAATCTTCACCTTAGCCTCCACAAGATAATGATCAGACATCCCTCCAGTTGCACCTCTCAGCACATTAACATCCAAAAGTCTCTCTTTCGCACGCCTGTCAATTAACACGTAATCCAATAACGCTCTCTGGCCATCTCTCCTACTTACATAAGTATACTTATGTATATCTCGCTTTTTAAACCAGGTATTCCCAATCATCAGTCCTTTTTCAGCACATAAATCTACAAGCTCTTCACCATTTCCATTTACAACACTGAACACCCCATGCATACCAATTATTCCCTCAACTGCCACATTACTCACCTTTGCATTCAAATCACCCATCACTATAACCCGGTCTCGTGCATCAAAACCGCTAACACACTCATTCACACTCATATATATATATATATATATATATATATATATATATATATATATATATATATATATATATATATATATGGAGAAAGAATACTTCCCACGTATTCCCTGCGTGTCGTAGAAGGCGACTAAAAGGGGAGGGAGCGGGGGGCTGGAAATCCTCCCCTCTCATTTTTTTTTAATTTTCCAAAAGAAGGAACAGAGAATTGGGCCAGGTGAGGGTATTCCCTCAAAGGCCCAGTCCTCTGTTCTTAACGCTACCTCGCTAATGCGGGAAATGGCGAATAGTTTGAAAGAAAGAGAAGAAAGAATATATATATATATATATATATATATATATATATATATATATATATATATATATATATATATATATATATGATAGAGTTGATAGAGATGCTCTGTGGAAGGTATTAAGAATATATGGTGTGGGAGGAAAGTTGTTCGAAGCAGTGAAAAGTTTTTATCGAGGATGTAAGGCATGTGTACGTGTAGGAAGAGAGGAAAGTGATTGGTTCTCAGTGAATGTAGGTTTGCGGCAGGGGTGTGTGATGTCTCCATGGTTGTTTAATTTGTTTATGGATGGGGTTGTTAGGGAGGTAAATGCAAGAGTTTTGGAAAGAGGGGCAAGTATGAAGTCTGTTGGGGATGAGAGAGCTTGGGAAGTGAGTCAGTTGTTGTTCGCTGATGATACAGCGCTGGTGGCTGATTCATGTGAGAAACTGCAGAAGCTGGTGACTGAGTTTGGTAAAGTGTGTGGAAGAAGAAAGTTAAGAGTAAATGTGAATAAGAGCAAGGTTATTAGGTACAGTAGGGTTGAGGGTCAAGTCAATTGGGAGGTGAGTTTGAATGGAGAAAAACTGGAGGAAGTGAAGTGTTTTAGATATCTGGGAGTGGATCTGGCAGCGGATGGAACCATGGAAGCGGAAGTGAATCATAGGGTGGGGGAGGGGGCGAAAATTCTGGGGGCCTTGAAGAATGTGTGGAAGTCGAGAACATTATCTCGGAAAGCAAAAATGGGTATGTTTGAAGGAATAGTGGTTCCAACAATGTTGTATGGTTGCGAGGCGTGGGCTATGGACAGTGTTGTGCGCAGGAGGATGGATGTGCTGGAAATGAGATGTTTGAGGACAATGTGTGGTGTGAGGTGGTTTGATCGAGTGAGTAACGTAAGGGTAAGAGAGATGTGTGGAAATAAAAAGAGCGTGGTTGAGAGAGCAGAAGAGGGTGTTTTGAAGTGGTTTGGGCACATGGAGAGGATGAGTGAGGAAAGATTGACCAAGAGGATATATGTATCGGAGGTGGAGGGAGCAAGAAGAGGGAGACCAAATTGGAGGTGGAAAGATGGAGTGAAAAAGATTTTGTGTGATCGGGGCCTGAACATGCAGGAGGGTGAAAGGAGGGCAAGGAATAGAGTGAATTGGAGCGATGTGGTATACCGGGGTTGACGTGCTGTCAGTGGATTGAATCAAGGCATGTGAAGCGTCTGGGGTAAACCATGGAAAGCTGTGTAGGTATGTATATTTGCATGTGTGGACGTATGTATATACATGTGTATGGGGGGGTTGTTGGGCCATTTCTTTCGTCTGTTTCCTTGCGCTACCTCGCAAACGCGGGAGACAGCGACAAAGTATAAAAAAAAAAAAAAAAAAAAAAAATATATATATATATATATATATATATATATATATATATATATATATATATGCTGTCAATGGATTGAACCAGGGCATGTGAAGCATCTGGGGTAAGCCATGGAAAGAAAGCTGTGGTTTCGGTGCATTATTACATGACAGCTAGAGACTGAATGTGAACGAAAGTGGCTTTTGTTGTCTTTTCCTAGTGCTACCTCACGCACATTTGGGGGGAGGGGGTGGTTATTTTCATGTGTGGTGGGGTGGCAATGGGAATGAATAAAGGCAGACAGTATGAATTATGTGCATGTGTATATATGTATACGTTGTGATGTATAGGTATGTGTAGATTGTGTGTGTGGATGTGTATGTATATACATGTGTATGTGGGTGGGTTGGGCCATTCTTTTGTCTGTTTCCTTGCGCTACCTCGCTAACACGAAAGATAGCGACAAAGCAAAATAAAAAACAAATAATAAATAATAATATATATATATATAAATATATCTTATTATTCATTTATATATATATATATATATATGTGTGTGTGTGTGTGTGTGTGTGTGTGTGTGTGTGTGTGTGTCGGGAACAAGGAGAAGTGGGAGACCAAATTGGAGGTGGAGATGGAAGAAAAAGATTTTGAGTGATCAGGGCCTGAACATGCAGGAGGGTGAAAGGCGTGCAAGGAAATTAGAGTGAATTGGAACGAATGTTGAGTATATATTTGTAGGTTGACATGCTGTCAATGGATTGAACCAGGGCAAACCATGGAAGTTCTGTGGGGCCTGGATGTGAAAGGAGCTGTGGTTTCGTGCATTATTAAATGACAGCTAGAGACTGAGTGTGAATGAATGGGCCTTTGTTGTCTTTTCGAGGGCTACCTCACCACATGAGGGGAGAGGGGTTGTTATTTTATGTGTGGCAGGTGGCAATGAGAATAAATAAAGGCAGACAGTATGAATTATGTTGATATGCATGTCTGTGGATATATATGTATACATTGGATGTATAGGTATGTATATTTGGTGTGGTGGAGTGTTGTATATACATGTGTATGTGGGTGGTTGGGCCATTCTTTGTCTGTTTCCTTGCGTGGCGGGGCGGAACAAGGAGAAGTGGGAGACCAAATTGGAGGTGGAAGATGGAGAGAAAAAGATTTTGAGTGATCAGGGCCTGAACATGCAGGAGGGTGAAAGGCGTGCAAGGAATAGAGTGAATTGGAACGATGTGGTATACTGGGGTTGACATGCTGTCAATGGATTGAACCAGGGCAAACCATGGAAAGTTCTGTGGGGCCTGGATGTGGAAAGGGAGCTGTGGTTTCTGTGCATTATTAAATGACAGCTAGAGACTGAGTGTGAATGAATGGGGCCTTTGTTGTCTTTTCGAGGCGCTACCTCGCACACATGAGGGGAGAGGGGGTTGTTATTCTATGTGTGGCAAGGTGGCAATGAGAATAAATAAAGGCAGACAGTATGAATTATGTACATGTGTATATATGCATATGTCTGTGTGTATATATATGTATACATTGAGATGTATAGGTATGTATATTTGCGTGCGTGGACGTGTTGTATATACATGTGTATGTGGGTGTGTTGGGCCATTCTTTCATCTGTTTCCTTGCGCTACCTCGCTAACGCGGGAGATAGCGACAAAGCAAAATAAATAAATAAATAAATAAATAAATATATATATATATATATATATATATATATATATATATATATCTTGTAAAGCAAAAATGGGTATGTTTGAAGGAATAGTGGTTCCAACAATGTTATATGGTTGCGAGGCATGGGCTATAGATAGAGTTGTGTGGAGAAGGGTGGATGTGCTGGAAATGAGATGTTTGAGGACAATATGTGGTATGAGGTGGTTTGATCAAATAAGTAATAAAAGGGAAAGAGAGATGTGTGGTAATAAAAAGAGTGTGGTTGAGAGAGCAGAAGAGGGTGTTTTGAAATGGTTTGTTCACATGGAAAGAATGAGTGAGGAAAGATTGACCAAGAGGATATATGTGTCAGAGGTGGAGGGAACGAGAAGTGGGAGACCAAATTGGAGGTGGAAAGATGGAGTGAAAAAGATTTTGAGTGATCTGGACCTGAACATGCAGGAGGGTGAAAGGCGTGCAAGGAATAGAGTGAATTGGAACGATGTGGTATACCGGGGTCGAGGTGCTGTTAATGGATTGAACCAAGGCATGTGAAGCGTCTGGGGTAATCCATGGAAAGTTTTGTGGGGCCTGGATGTGGAAAAGGAGCTGTGGTTTCGGTGCATTATACATGACAGCTGGAGACTGAGTGTGAATGAATGTGGCCTTTGTTGTCTCTTCCTAGCGCTACCTCGTGCACATGCGGGGGGGAGGGGGTTGCCATTTCATGTGTGGCGGGGTGGTGACGGGAATGAATAAGGGCAGACAACATGAATTATGTACATGTGTATATATGTATATGTCTGTGCGTATATATATGTATATGAGTGTGTGTATATATATGTATACATTGAGATGTATAGGTATGTATGTGTGCGTGTGTGGACGTGTATGTATATACATGTGTATGTGGGTGGGTTGGGCCATTCTTTCATCTGTTTCCTTGCACTACCTCGCTAATGCGGGAGACAGCGACAAAGTATCATAATAATAATAATAATAATAATAATAATAATAATAATAATAATAATAATCCCTAGGGATGGGGGAGAAAGCATACTCCCCACATATTCCCTGCGTGTCATAGGAGGCGACTAAAATGGGGATGGAGCGGGGGGCTGGAAATCCTCCCCTCTCGTTCTCAATTTTGCAAAAGAAGGAACAGAGAAGGGGGCTAAGTGAGGGTATTCCCTAAAAGGCTCAGTCCTCTGTTCTCGACACTACCTTGCTGATGTGGGAGGTGGCGAATAGTATATATATATATATATATATATATATATATATATATATATATATATATATATATATTTTTTTTTATTATATTTTTATTATACTTTGTCGCTGTCTCCCGCGTTTGCGAGGTAGCGCAAGGAAACAGACGAAAGAAATGGCCCAACCCCCCCATACACATGTATATACATACGTCCACACACGCAAATATACATACCTACACAGCTTTCCATGGCTTACCCCAGACGCTTCACATGCCTTGATTCAATCCACTGACAGCACGTCAACCCCAGTATACCACATCGCTCCAATTCACTCTATTCCTTGCCCTCCTTTCACCCTCCTGCATGTTCAGGCCCCGATCACACAAAATCTTTTTCACTCCATCTTTCCACCTCCAACTTGGTCTCCCTCTTCTCCTCGTTCCCTCCACCTCCGACACATATATCCTCTTGGTCAATCTTTCCTCACTCATTCTCTCCATGTGACCAAACCATTTCAAAACACCCTCTTCTGCTCTCTCAATCACGCTCTTTTTATTTCCACACATCTCTCTTACCCTTACGTTACTTACTCGATCAAACCACCTCACACCACACATTGTCCTCAAACATCTCATTTCCAGCACATCCATCCTCCTGCGCACAACTCTTTCCATAGCCCACGCCTCGCAACCATACAACATTGTTGGAACCACTATATATATATATATATATATATATATATATATATATATACCTGGTCATGAGAAGAAATGCAAGTGTTTAGGAAGCAGCTGAGTGAGGGTGTCAGCAGTTCTGATGTACAAGACTGAGTATTAAAGATGGGTGCTTTAAATGCAAAGGTGAGTAATGTGGCAGTTGAGGATATAATTGGGTAGCATGGGGTATTCAGTGTCATGAATGAAAATGGTGAGCAGCTTGTGGAGTTGTGTTGAAAAAGGACTGGTGTTTGGAAATATCTGGTTTAATAAGAGGGATAAACACAAGTATGCAAATGTGAGTAGGAGAGATGGTCATTGGGCATCATTGGATTACATATTAATTGATAGGCATGTAAAAGAAAGACTTTTGGAAGCAAATATGCTGAAAAGGACATCTGGTGGGGTCTTGTGGAGGCATGGGTGAAGATTTATAAAGGTTTTTGAAAAAGAGGAGAGATGTCAGGGAGAAGAGAGTGGTGAGAGTAAGCAAACTTGGAAAAGAGACTTGTGTGAGGAAATACCAAGAAAGAATAAGTGTAGAATGGCAAAAGGTGAGAGCAAATGAAGTGAGGGAGTGGAAGAAGAATGGGATGTATTATGGGAGGCAGTGATGGTATGTGCAAGAGATGCTTGTGGCATGTGAAAGGTGGGAGGTGGGCAGATTAGAAAGATTAGTGAGAGGTGGGATCAAGAAGTAAATTAGTAATGAAAAAGAAAAGAGAGGCGTTTGGGTGGTACTTACAAGAAGGGAGTGCAAATGATTGGAGGATGTATAAGAGAAAGCAGCAGGAGGTCAAGAGGAAGCTGCAGGGGTTGAAAAAGAGGGCAAATGAGAGTTGGGGTGCGAGAGTATCATTAAACTTTAGGGAGAATGAAAAGATGTTTGGAAGGAGGAGAGAATAAATTGGAACATCAGTGAAATGGGCAAAAGTTGGAAATAATAATGTGCAGTGATAAAGTGGGGAGGGGATGGAATGAGCATCTTGAAGGACTATTAAAATGCATTTGATGATAGAGTGGCAGATGTAGGGTATTTTGGTCAAAGTGGTATGCAAAGTGTGAGAGTTGTGGATATGTATGTGTCAGAAAGGGAGGGAACAAGTAAAAGTGGGAGACCAAATTGGAGATGGAAGGATGAAGTAAAAAATAATTTAAGTAATTAGGGCCTGAACCTGCAGTATGCTGAACAGCATATATGGGATAGCGTGAACTGGAATGATGTGGTACACAGGGGTCGACATGGTTTCACTGGACTGAATCAGGGTGTGTGAAGTGTTCGGGGTAAACCATGGAAAGGTCTGTGGGGCTTGGATGTGGATAGGGAGCAGTGGTTTCAGTGCATTACACATGACAGCAAGAGACAGTGTGAATGAGTGTTGCCTTTCTTCGCCTGTCTCTCTCATCAACATGAGAAAAGACGATAAACATGTAAGAATGTGTGCATGTATTTTCATCTTTTTTGGATGCAAACAGTAAATGCAACTGAAATTATCATAGTTTATCAAGGAAATCAATAATTTGTGTGCAACATGAGAGGAGCAGATCTTTGAATAACTCTGTGTATGAGGAAGACATGGGGACCCCAGCAAGACAAATGACACAATGGAGAGAGAGAGAGAGAGAGAGAGAGAGAGAGAGAGAGAGAGAGAGAGAGAGAGAGAGATCACCCCAGCTAAGCATATAAATCCATAAAGTGAGTAGTATTTATTTACAGTAAGGTTCACCCTTCACCAGCGGCATGAGGGAGGGAGGGAGAGAGGGAGAGAGGGACAGCATCATCAACACACACAACTCTGCCTCACCTATACTGGCCAGAGCATCGACCAATTTGTTTGCAACTTTCTGGGAAGCACTGATAACTGTAAATGAGTTGTTGGGTACAAGTTAGTCAGCCACATGTATCATCAACAATAGTGATATATATAATGTTGATCTCTTCATTATGAACAGTGAACCTGGATCATCTACTGTTTTCTTACCCGATGAATAGTTAAATTGGAATATTCCTGAATGCTAAGGACAATTTGTAAATATCTATTAACTAGGAACTAAAATGAAAACTTAATACTATTTGTAACATGACAAGGTTTCAATAGTTGCTTTGTTCTACACTACAAAAGCCATCAGCAAAATAACTGAAGCTGTACTAATCATATCTTCCAAGCAAGTTGCTCAAACTGCACCAGTCTGAATATGAGCCATGGACAAGGCAATCTTGGCTATAATGTGTAATATACAAGAATTATGTCAGTGATCATGCCACAAGCACATTAACTGCTACAGTACTTATGTATAACCCTAATACTGTTCTTTATAAGAATTCACTATCACTATAAAACACAATTCAATATTACATATGCCTCATTCTTCAGCATCCTGTATAACTTTGACAACCTTCTCTGTGTTAACTGTTGCCACACAATATGCCAGTCTAGCAGTGACAACATATTTATCTCATTAATATGTTTAAAAATGCACAATCTAGTCTGATGTGCAGGTGATGCCAGCCAACTGGTCATACACATCTTTCATTTATATACCAAGTTATATTATTATTATTATTATTATTATTATTATTATTATTATTATTATTATTATTTCATTATTATTATTATTATACAACTCCAGAATTATCCATGGATAATTGTAGCTTCAAGGATAAGCTACACTCAGAAGCAGGGGAAGGAGGGATACACTCCTTCGAAACGACAAGTTCCCTGACCTGACCTGACCTGACCTGACTGTACAATGTCGTCAACTGACGATGGGACAGCCTTGCTAGAGAAGATTTTTCGTACGAGGTTTAGTAATCTTATTAAGGAAGAAAAGTCGGTAACATCTATGATTTGCATTCAAGAAAGAATAAACAAACTCATGACTTGTACCTGTTACTGCAACATGGTAATACACCCACACTTCATCTGATGTTTAATTCATTAGTTTTCCTGTTTGTAAATAATCTATTATGTTAGGTTTCTGTGACTCATTAGATATTACACAAGAACTGCTCATGAATGATCTGGTTCACCATACTAATGTTTCATAGAAGTTTAACTTCAAACTGTTGATATGTAGTCAAGCTACGGGTTTGAACTGGTCATTCTCATCTTAGCATTGAAGGTTCTCAATGGAGGCAGTTGACTACAACAAAGATGACACTAATAATCTTTAGTAACGTGCTGGGTTTACATGTCAGTGTTTAGTGTTGGGTTTACATCTCAGTGTTTAGTGTTGGGTTTACATCTCAGTGTTTAGTGTTGGGTTTACATCTCAGTGTTTAGTGTTGGGTTTACATCTCAGTGTTTAGTGTTGGGTTTACATCTCAGTGTTTAGTGTTGGGTTTACATCTCAGTGTTTAGTGTTGGGTTTACATCTCAGTGTTTAGTAGTGGGTTTACATCTCAGTGTTTAGTGTTGGGTTTACATCTCAGTGTTTAGTGTTGGGTTTACATCTCAGTGTTTAGTGTTGGGTTTACATCTCAGTGTTTAGTGTTGGGTTTACATCTCAGTGTTTAGTGCTGGGTTTACATGTCAGTGTTTAGTGTTGGGTTTACATCTCAGTGTTTAGTGTTGGGTTTACATCTCAGTGTTTAGTGTTGGGTTTACATCTCAGTGTTTAGTGTTGGGTTTACATCTCAGTGTTTAGTGTTGGGTTTACATGTCAGTGTTTAGTGTTGGGTTTACATGTCAGTGTTTAGTAGTAGGTTTACATCTCAGTGTTTAGTGTTGGGTTTACATCTCAGTGTTTAGTGCTGGGTTTACATCTCAGTGTTTAGTGTTGGGTTTACATCTCAGTGTTTAGTGTTGGGTTTACATCTCAGTGTTTAGTGTTGGGTTTACATGTCAGTGTTTAGTGTTGGGTTTACATCTCAGTGTTTAGTAGTAGGTTTACATCTCAGTGTTTAGTAGTGGGTTTACATGTCAGTGTTTAGTGTTGGGTTTACATCTCAGTGTTTAGTAGTGGGTTTACATGTCAGTGTTTAGTGTTGGGTTTACATCTCAGTGTTTAGTAGTGGGTTTACATCTCAGTGTTTAGTGCTGGGTTTACATCTCAGTGTTTAGTGTTGGGTTTACATGTCAGTGTTTAGAAGGCAGTAAACAATGGTAGGAGGAGCATCATTACCTCTGGTGCCTGGCTGGGGCGAGGGCTCGGGTGGTGAGTGTTTGACCCCCGGGGGGTTGGGGTCCTCCAGGCTACCAGCACTCATGGTGTTGTAGGTAGAATAAGTAGATTTCATGATCTTCTTCTGGTAATGTTTCGCCTGCAACAACACCTCAGTAAACAACAAAATATAAAGTCAGAAATCCAATATCATATACTGCACATTCTGGAACCTGACCATCAAGAGGAACGTTCAATTATATTTACCTCTTTAGCATAACTGAAAAAAAAAACATAGTTTATGTAATGATTTATTTACCTGCTGGACGAAAAAGTATAATCTGTGTCAACGTAAAAATTCTAAATAATTTGATAAGATATAACTGGGTGAATTTTCATAATTTATGACATCCAAACTTCTGAAGCCATGTCTTTTCAATGTTTTGAATTAATACAAATCAAATTGTTGAATTGTGTCAGAAATGTCACGTAACCATAATCATTTTACTATTTCAATATCTTCCATAACAAGTATGAGAATCATGCAGAACTAAAAAACAAACAAAATCACTTTCTTCATTATGCTTCCTGGAGACCAGGGTGATGAACACGAGGGGCATGTGTTGTAACGTTAAGCTGCAGTAGACCGTATTAATGATGCAAATATCATCATTAAAATAACCTAATGATAGTCTTATCTATCACGCTCAACAGGTTAGGTTAGGACAGGTCTTACACTAAGTTAGGTTAGGTTAATCTAAATTCCCAAGTGCCATAACTAAGTGAGTTTGGTGAATATATCAATGTGTGTTAGGCTGTAGGTGTTCCTCCATACATTAATGCTTATGGCTTTTAATAACTTTTCTTAATCTTTTAATTGTGCGTTCCATTTTGTTATACTTCTGAATAAACGTACCCATGTATTAATTTACCCATGTATTAACTCACCCATTTATTAAATTTCGAAACGATGTAAACCGATGAAATTTTACCCCACCTTCCAGAACTTTTTTGAAGCTAAAATGTATATATACCTCAATATATATGTAAACCACAGATGAGATGTATATAGCAAGAATCTGGGACATATAAACTGGATGGTGACACGGATTACAACCCGTCTGCCCACCTATCTACCTGCCTATCCACCTACCTTCCTACCTAGCCACCTACCTATCCACCTACCTACCTACCCACCTACCTACCTATCCACCTACCTACCTACCCACCTACCTAGCTACCTACCTATCCACCTACCTACCTACCCACCTACCTAGCTACCTACCTATCCACCTACCTACCTACCCACCTACCTAGCTACCTACCTATCCACCTACCTACCTACCCACCTACCTAGCTACCTACCTATCCACCTACCTACCTACCCACCTACCTAGCTACCTACCTATCCACCTACCTACCTACCCACCTACCTAGCTACCTACCTATCCACCTACCTACCTACCCACCTACCTAGCTACCTACCTATCCACTTACCTACCTATCCTCCTACCTAGCTACCTACCTATCCACCTACCTACCTACCCACCTACCTAGCTACCTACCTATCCACCTACCTACCTACCCACCTACCTAACTACCTTCCTATCCACTTACCTACCTACCCACCTACCTAGCTACCTACCTATCCACCTACCCACTTACCTACCTACCCACCTACTTTATAATAAATTGATCTCCTAGATATAGACTATTTGTTTACACAATCTCAACTACTTGGACTTACTTTTCATTATTTGTTTTCTGTAAATGAATTTCTTTTGTAAATCACAATAACAATTCTTGAATAATACAAACTGGAACTACAAACTTACATTTCATGTCTTTATGTGGAAGTGTAATGTACATATGTACATTACATCATACGTTACACTATATATGTATGTATCGTTCATGTTACACTATATATGTATCGTTCATCATGTTACACTGTGTATGCATCGTTCATCATATGTTACACTATATATGTATCGTTCATCATGTTACACTATGTATGTATCGTTCATCATATGTTACACTATATATATGTATCGTTCATCATATGTCACACTATATATGTATCGTTCATCATGTTACACTATATATGTATCGTTCATCATATGTCACACTATATATGTATCGTTCATCATATGTCACACTATATATGTATCGTTCATCATATGTCACACTATATATGTATCGTTCATCATATGTCACACTATATATGTATCGTTCATCATATGTCACACTATATATGTATCGTTCATCATATGTCACACTATATATGTATCGTTCATCATATGTCACACTATATATGTATCGTTCATCATATGTCACACTATATATGTATCGTTCATCATATGTCACACTATATATGTATCGTTCATCATATGTCACACTATATATGTATCGTTCATCATATGTCACACTATATATGTATCGTTCATCATATGTCACACTATATATGTATCGTTCATCATATGTCACACTATATATGTATCGTTCATCATATGTCACACTATATATGTATCGTTCATCATATGTCACACTATATATGTATCGTTCATCATATGTCACACTATATATGTATCGTTCATCATATGTCACACTATATATGTATCGTTCATCATATGTCACACTATATATATATCGTTCATCATATGTCACACTATATATGTATCGTTCATCATATGTCACACTATATATGTATCGTTCATCATATGTCACACCACATCAATATATGAGTCAGGGAAACAGTGGTTGCTGCTGGAGATAATGAAGGAAGCGTTGGGTGTTAATGCAAGAGAATGAATAAATAAATGAAGGAAGAAGCGTTGGATGTTGCTAGCCATCATGTTGGATAATTACGTTGGTCAGGCTAACCTGAGCAACACAACATAGTCGGGTTAATTAATGTAACAAGTCAGGAACTACGTATTCTCTCTCTCTCTCTCTCTCTCTCTCTCTCTCTCTCTCTCTCTCTCTCTCTCTCTCTCTCTCTCTCTCTCTCAGTGGGCGGGTTGTTGACCTTGATGGTAGTTAGTAGTAGTTAAGAGGTGCAGTACTGACCTTGCTGGTGTCCCCAGTGTCATATTCGTACTGCTCAGTGACCACGTGTGTCTTGGTGTCAGGTGTGGTGTATTCTTGCCTTGTGTGTCGCACGTGGCCACCTTCCTCCACCTGGCCTGGGTGTGAACTACTTCTTCCCTCGTTACGAGAAGAACTCCTGCCGGGTCGTTATCATCACCATGACTTCGTCATTAATGAAAGCTTAATGATCATTATCATTATTAATAAAGTCATGTATACAGGGAAAGCCATCCACTTACCCCAATATCAATATTACAATTTCATATGGAAACCAATTTACCAGCACGATACCATGTTGCCACAATCATTATAATACGTGAGATTTTCTCCACTATGGATGAACAATGATAATATGTTAATGATCTATTACGAAAAACCTGAAATTAACATTACAAATGTATCTTGTATGAATTACAGGAAGAATCAACTGAATAATAAATCAGTTATCATTAAGTCTAATTCTCAGTCTACATTATCTATTAACCCAGCAGTTATTTCTATAAATTCCTGGTGTTATTCTGAACCATTCTCAAGACTGCACTACATTTAGTAACAGGGAAGTGTGGACTCCTTATGTAGTGACAAGTTTACTGATGACTACCCCCCCCCCCCATGATACAGCCTCCCCAATGACGAATTTTACTTGTGATGTAACCTTGAGCTGGCGACACACACACACACACACACACACACACACATATATATATATATATATATATATATATATATATATATATATATATATATATATATATATATATATATATATTCAGAAAAGCAAATGGATTTGTATGTAGCATTTATGGATCTGGAGAAGGCATATGATAGAGTTGAT
>NC_092280.1:30822430-30829930 GCF_036320965.1 Panulirus ornatus
ACAAGATGTGATTGTAGGTAAAGTAGGAGACAAGATGTGATTGTAGGTAAAGTAGGAGACAAGATGTGATTGTAGGTAAAGTAGGAGACAAGATGTGATTGTAGGTAAAGTAGGAGACAAGATGTGATTGTAGGTAAAGTAGGAGGCAAGATGTGATTGTAGGTAAAGTAGGAGACAAGATGTGATTGTAGGTAAAGTAGGAGACAAGATGTGATTGTAGGTAAAGTAGGAGACAAGATGTGATTGTAGGTAAAGAAAGAAGTCAAAATCTTAACAAGAGACATCAAAGGACTGGGGTTTTTTTTATTGTAATTTCAGTATCGAACGTTTACATACATACATACATACACTCATGAAATGATGAAACAAACCAACAATATAAGATGAAGAATATGAAAGAATGGCTAAATATGAAAGAATAACAAAATAAACAAAAATAAACAAATCTATGAACTGAAAATTGAGGTTCATAAAAATGAAGGTCAAGAAAAAGTTTAGTTTAAGAAGAGAAAGTGAAGTTGAGGGTCGGGGGCAACCATGAACAAATGGAAGGATAACTACGGGAACAACCAAATGACAATGTTAAATGTGGACAATGTGTAGTAGTGTTCCCTGGTGGAGGCCATGTGTACCACACTTGTACCATCACAATGATCCAACTGATGAAACGCCAAGTAACTGGTTAACACTAGGGTACGAAGGCCTCTCACCACCACCGTACTGAACTGCTGGTGGCAAGCCTAGCACGCAAGCAAGCACACACGCACGCAAGCAAGCACACACGCACGCAAGCAAGCACACACGCACGCAAGCAAGCACACACGCACGCAAGCAAGCACACGCACGCAAGCAAGCACACACGCACGCAAGCAAGCACACACGCACGCAAGCAAGCACACACGCACGCAAGCAAGCACACACGCACGCAAGCAAGCACACACGCACGCAAGCAAGCACACACGCACGCAAGCAAGCACACACGCACGCAAGCAAGCACACACACGCATGATTATCTTATTGATCAATTATTTGTGTACAATTAATGGACGATTATCTTAATGATGAATTATTTGTGTACAATCAATTATCTTGCCGTACTTGAGTGACAACCTTCATTAAGAAATGTACAAAGACAAGGTCATGTAACACATTCTTCAGCTACACACACAAGACGGGTTCATATGTAGGTGTTGATATTGTAACATGGGTATCTACATATATATACACATGTTACCGGACTCCGCCTACTTGTGGTCACACTAAGTGTGGGATGTTATCTTGATCAAGGTTTATTATTGATCATGAAGCACATACAATCTGATTATTATTGATCATGAAGTACATACAATCTGGTTAAGAAACATACACTCCACAGCTTCTGCCTACAGCGCAGCCTTGCTGCACCCCATCCAATGTGTCCTGCAGTTACATCATGATGATAATTATAATAATAATAATAACATCTTGATAATAACAATGATGATAATTATAATTATAATAATAATATCTTGATAATAACAATGATGATAATTATAATAATAATAATAATAACATCTTGATAATAACAATGATGATAATTATAATTATAATAATAATATCTTGATAATAACAATGATGATAATTATAATAATAATAATAATAACATCTTGATAATAACAATGATGATAATTATAATTATAATAATAATATCTTGATAATAACAATGATGATAATTATAATAATAATAATAATAACATCTTGATAATAACAATGATGATAATTATAATTATAATAATAATATCTTGATAATAACAATGATGATAATTATAATTATAATAATAACATCTTGATAATAACAATGATGATAATTATAATTATAATAATAATATCTTGATAATAACAATGATGATAATTATAATTATAATAATAACATCTTGATAATAACAATGATGATAATTATAATTATAATAATAATATCTTGATAATAACAATGATGATAATGACTATATGTATGTAAGTCAGTTCACATAAAGCTGGTCAGGAGTGGTCATCATGATAATGTGGTCAGCAGTGGTCATCATGATAATGTGGTCAGGAGTGGTCATCATGATAATGTGGTCAGGAGTGGTCATCATGATAATGTGGTCAGGAGTGGTCATCATGATAATGTGGTCAGGAGTGGTCATCATGATAATGTGGTCAGGAGTGGTCATCATGATAATGTGGTCAGCAGTGGTCATCATGATAATGTGGTCATCATGATAATGTGGTCAGGAGTGGTCATCATGATAATGTGGTCAGGAGTGGTCATCATGATAATGTGGTCAGCAGTGGTCATCATGATAATGTGGTCAGCAGTGGTCATCATGATAATGTGGTCAGCAGTGGTCATCATGATAATGTGGTCAGGAGTGGTCATCATGATAATGTGGTCAGCAGTGGTCATCATGATAATGTGGTCAGGAGTGGTCATCATGATAATGTGGTCAGCAGTGGTCATCATGATAATGTGGTCAGCAGTGGTCATCATGATAATGTGGTCAGCAGTGGTCATCATGATAATGTGGTCATCATGATAATGTGGTCAGGAGTGGTCATCATGATAATGTGGTCAGCAGTGGTCATCATGATAATGTGGTCAGCAGTGGTCATCATGATAATGTGGTCAGCAGTGGTCATCATGATAATGTGGTCATCATGATAATGTGGTCAGCAGTGGTCATCATGATAATGTGGTCAGCAGTGGTCATCATGATAATGTGGTCAGGAGTGGTCATCATGATAATGTGGTCAGCAGTGGTCATCATGATAATGTGGTCAGCAGTGGTCATCATGATAATGTGGTCAGGAGTGGTCATCATGATAATGTGGTCATCATGATAATGTGGTCAGGAGTGGTCATCATGATAATGTGGTCAGCAGTGGTCATCATGATAATGTGGTCAGCAGTGGTCATCATGATAATGTGGTCAGCAGTGGTCATCATGATAATGTGGTCAGCAGTGGTCATCATGATAATGTGGTCAGGAGTGGTCATCATGATAATGTGGTCAGCAGTGGTCATCATGATAATGTGGTCAGGAGTGGTCATCATGATAATGTGGTCAGCAGTGGTCATCATGATAATGTGGTCAGCAGTGGTCATCATGATAATGTGGTCAGCAGTGGTCATCATGATAATGTGGTCAGGAGTGGTCATCATGATAATGTGGTCAGCAGTGGTCATCATGATAATGTGGTCAGCAGTGGTCATCATGATAATGTGGTCAGCAGTGGTCATCATGATAATGTGGTCAGCAGTGGTCATCATGATAATGTGGTCAGCAGTGGTCATCATGATAATGTGGTCAGGAGTGGTCATCATGATAATGTGGTCAGCAGTGGTCATCATGATAATGTGGTCAGCAGTGGTCATCATGATAATGTGGTCAGCAGTGGTCATCATGATAATGTGGTCAGGAGTGGTCATCATGATAATGTGGTCAGCAGTGGTCATCATGATAATGTGGTCAGCAGTGGTCATCATGATAATGTGGTCAGCAGTGGTCATCATGATAATGTGGTCATCATGATAATGTGGTCAGCAGTGGTCATCATGAGGGCAGCCGTCGTCATGATCGTTCATTTCTCATGACTTCATGTGGTGACCATTGGTCATGACTGTGCCTGACCTGACCCCTCACATGACTGTGCCTGACCTGACCCCTCACATGACTGTGCCTGACCTGACCCCTCACATGACTGTGCCTGACCTGACCCCTTACATGACTGCCATGTTAACACCACCACCGTACTGGCTGGGTCATCATGTGGCAGTCATCACCAGCTCCACCTGAACCACACAAGAACGACACAATGTTTACAATGGTGGAGCAGGAGGTGGAGCAGGAGGAGGAGGAGGAGGAGGAGGAGGAGGAGGAGCAGGAGGTGGAGCAGGAGGTGGAGCAGGAGGAGCAGAAGTAGGAGATGGAGCAGGAAGAGGAGGAGGAGGAGGAGGAGGAGGAGGAGGATCTTCCTAACACAATGAACCACTGGTCCCACCTTCAGCCAGCCACACCCTCTTCTTCCTCCTCCTCCAAATGATGAGAGAAAACGTCATGTCTCCGGCCGTACATACTTGAGCACTATGATGAATGCGTCCAGGAACCTGACGTTATAGTGTGGGCCCCATGCACCGCCCCGCCCATTCTAGGAGTGGAAGACCCCAGTCAGAAGGGTGAGCGGCGTGACCATCTTGCCACCACATCACTATTAACCACCATCCACTCACGTGAGGTGACGTCACGCACTTAAATGCTTAATTGGACCCAACCCACATGAGCAACCGAGCGGGCGAGGACCCCTTGAACTGGGGCGCTGTAACGACTCCCCCGCCCCACACACTAACCCCCGCCCCAAATACACGCTTCACATGCCCTGGTTCAATCCATTGACAGCACGTCGACCCCGGTATACCACATCGTTCCAATTCACTCTATTCCTTGCAAGCCTTTCACCCTCCTGCATGTTCAGGCCCCGACCGCTCAAAATCTTTTCCACTCCATCTTTCCACCTGCAGTTTGGTCTCCCACTTCTCCTCATTCCCTCCACCTCTGACACATATATCCTCTTGGTCAATCTTTCCTCACTCATTCTCTCCATGTGACCAAACCATTTCAAAACACCCTCTTCTGCTCTCTCAACCACGCTCTTTTTATTAACACACATCTCTCTTACCCTTTCATTACTTACTAGATCATATATATGAGGACAACATGTGGTGTGAGGTGGTTTGATCGAGTGACATGACAGCTAGAGACTGAGTGTGAACGAATGTGGCCTTTGTTGTCTTTTCCTGGCGCTACCTTGCGCACATGCGGGGGGGGAGGGGGTTGTCATTTCATGCATTGTGTGGCGGAGTGGCGACGGGAATGAATAAGGGCAGACAGTATGAATTATGTACATGTGTATATATGTATATGTTTGTGCGTGTATTCATATGTATACGTTGAGATGTTCAGGTATGTAAATGTGCGTGTGTGGACGTGGATGTATATACATGTGTATGTGGGTCGGTTGGGCCATTTCTTTCGTCTGTTTCCTTGCGCTACCTCGCAAACGCGGGAGACAGCGACAAAGCAAAAAAAAAAAAAAATAATAATAACCAATAATAATAATAATAATAATGATAATAATAATAATAAATGATAATAATAATAACAATGAGAATAATAATAACAATAATAATAATAATAATAATAACAATAATAATAATAACAATAATAATAATAATAATAATAACAATAATAATAATAATAATAATAACAATAATAATAATAATAATAATAATAATAATAATAATAATAATAATAATAACAATAATAATAATAATAATAATAATAATAATAATAATAATAATAACAATAATAATAACAATAATAATAATAATAATAACAATAATAATAATAATAATAATAATAATAATAATAATAATAATAACAATAATAATAATAATAATAATAATAATAATAATAATAATAATAACAATAATAATAATAATAATAATAATAATAACAATAATAATAATAATAATAATAATAATAATAATAATAATAATAATAATAATAATAATAATAATAATAATAATAATAATAACAATAATAATAATAATAATAATAATAATAATAATAATAATAACAATAATAATAATAATAATAATAATAATAATAATAATAATAACAATAATAATAATAATAATAATAATAATAATAATAATAATAATAATAATAAAAATAATAATAATAATAATAGTAATGTAGAAAATGGTCAGAAATGTGCTCATACAGAACACGCAGCTGTGTGGTCGTGTTACCTGAAGGAGGTGGCGAGTGTTACCTGAAGGAGGTGGCGAGTGTTACCTGAAGGAGGTGGCGAGTGTTACCTGAAGGAGGTGGCGAGTGTTACCTGAAGGAGGTGGCGAGTGTTACCTGAAGGAGGTGACGAGTGTTACCTGAAGGAGGTGGCGAGTGTTACCTGAAGGAGGTGGCGAGTGTTACCTGAAGGAGGTGACGAGTGTTACCTGAAGGAGGTGACGAGTGTTACCTGAAGGAGGTGACGAGTGTTACCTGAAGGAGGTGACGAGTGTGGAGTCGGCCTGGACCTCTGGTGACGTCATCTCGGAATCGTTGCCAACTGTGGTCTTGAGGTCATCCAACATGCGGTCTGGGGGAACAACCATCACGTGTGTTAAGTAACGACGAGTCAGGAGCAAGTTAGTACCAATAACATTGCGGCAAAACAGGCAACCCCCCCCCCCTCACACAAGTAACTCACACATGACATGACATGATACATGACAAGATACATGACACGATATGAAATGACATGACACAACATGACATGATACATGACACGATATGAAATGACATGAGACATAACATGATACATGACACGATATGAAATGACATGACATAACATGACATGATACATGACACGATATGAAATGACATGAGACATAACATGATACATGACACGATATGAAATGACATGACACAACATGACTTGATACATGACATGATACATGACACGATATGAAATGGCATGAGACATAACATGATACATGACACGATATGAAATGACATGACATAACATGACATGATACATGACACGATATGAAATGACATGACACAACATGACATGATACATGTCACGATATGAAATGACATGACACATGTCATGATATGAAATAACATGACACATAACATGACATGATACATGTCACGATAAGAAATGACATGACATGATACATGACACGATATGAAATGACATGACACATGACATGATACATGTCACGATATGAAATGACATGACATGATACATGACACGATATGAAATGACATGACACATGACATGATACATGTCACGATAAGAAATGACATGACATGATACATGACACGATATGAAATGACATGACACATGACATGATACATGTCACGATATGAAATGACATGACACATGTCATGATATGAAATGACATGACACATAACATGACATGATACATGTCACGATATGAAATGACATGACATGATACATAGGAAAACACATGACATGACAGTTGGTTTCTGAAATGAGTTAAAGACACGTGGTCTGGCAGCTGGTTGGCTGGGCTGTAGCCAATCAAGCGTCAGGGTGGGTAGTGAAGACCGCGCACCTCCAGTTTGACCCAACAAGCTATTAACAATGTGGTGGTCAACATGATACTGACACGTCCTGTACTGTACGTGTTCACCTCTGACCTTACAATGACACATCACCCCGGGGGGGTCAACCACGACACCCCCCCCCCCCCGCCCACACTCTACTACGGTATACGCAGACGTGTGTACGTCGGTGTACACCTCCACGTGCTACACCACAGGTCGTGACCACGTGCTACACCACAGGTCGTGACCACGTGCTACAACACAGGTCGTGACCACGTGCTACAACACAGGTCGTGACCACGTGCTACACCACAGGTCGTGACCACGTGCTACACCACAG